>NW_011888835.1:7420918-7446661 GCF_000151845.1 Pteropus vampyrus
TCGAAGAGGCTGTGTTATCCAGTGCTGTCTGTGACAGAGTGTGTGACAGGAAGCCCATACTTACTGCTCATGTATCCCACTTACCTGTTGCTATGTGACAAACTATTCTACAACTAAGTGATTTTAGAACAACAATGATTTTATTAAGGTGATAATTTTGTGGGTCAGAAATTTGGGCAGGACACAACAAGGATGACATGTATCTGCTCTCTGATGACGAGAGCCTTGGCTTAGTTTGGCATAAATAGGGCTAGCTGAGCATCTCTACCCTTCACACGGCCACTGTGCAAGATTAGGTTGGGTTTCCTCATATTATGGTGGCTGGCTTTTCCCAGAGCGAGCATTCCAAGAGACCAAAGTGGAAGCTGCAAGGCTTCTTCCGACCTACTCTCAAAAGTGACACAGTTCTGATATATTCTGTTAGTTAAAAATGAGTCACAGGGCCAGCCAAGATTTAATAGGTAAGGGCTGACTACATAAAGATGCTAATACCAGGAGATGATTCAAAGGATCGGAGGTGTCTTTTTCAGAAACTAGCTACCATAACGCTTAAGCCATGTTCTTAAATCAGTAATTAAGGTGCTACTGTCATCCCCATCTGCTTTACTCTTTTGATTTTTACTTTCCATTTGATTTAAAATTGAGACCAGGAAAAGTGAGATGTGTTTTTATTGGTCTTCCCATACAGCAGCAACAGCTATCATCTGTCCTTACAATATGGCTTGTATCAGAAATATCCTAATTACAGACAACATTCAAAAACGCTCTGTTTGCATGCAAATAAGAGAATGTAAATAGTTGCTTGGGGTTGGGATGTTGTCTAACACCATGTGTTAGACACAGATTAGCATCACATTTTGGTTAGGAATAAATTCTAAAGACAGAAAGGAATTCTGAAAACATGATGGCTAAAACATCCTGCTGCCCTGACACTCCCAAATTCAAATTTAATTTTTCTTTCTTATGGGCCAAGTGGCTGTTGGGTCTAGAAGGCATCCAGAGCTTGGGGGATGTGATGAGTTGGCTCTTGCAGGGCTTTCCATGCTCTGGACATCACCAGAGCCTGGGACCAGTACAGATGAGCACTGGTCGGTAGGGCGGGGGCGGATATTTGAACCAGGTCCAGATCCTGGGGTGGCTCAGCATTGATCTGTCATTTATGATCATCTAGGGGAAAAGTCGCGTAGATGAGCTGAGTCCACTTCACCCCTGAGACTGGAAAGCTTGAAGAGACCGAGGAACAGGTAGGTTTCCTCTGGAAATCAGACAGGGTTCACAAAATCTGCCAGCGCCATCTATGTATAATCCTGCAGGAGCAGAGTCCACCATGCTACCTAAGGTAGTCCAGCAGCTGATCCCAAATGAGCTAAAAGAAACTACACTCTAAAAGTTCCCACTGCCCAGAGAAGGGAAGAACAAGCAGAACAGGAGAGGTAGCTCCTGTCCACACAATGTCAACTTGAACAATATCAAATAAGAGAAGATAAGAAGATTCATTACAGCACATAAATGATTCTGGGAAGTGCACGGCATTATTTTTGAAGTAAAATATCAGTGGCTGAATTGAAAGAAAAAATAGGCCTTACTGGGATTCCAATTAGAGGCCGAGAAGATGAAGCAGAGGAAATCTTCAGAGACTATGCAGTCATGCTACAGAAGAGAGAGTAATCAAGGGGAAAAGATGAGACTTATGGTCACAGGAGACTTAACTTGCAAATAATTATAATTCCAGAAGGAAAAACAAAAATATCTGGCAGAAAAGTAATAAGCAAATAATAGAAGAAAAATTTCCTAAACTGAAGAAAGACCTGAATAGGCAGTCAGGTACATTGAGGCAAGTCCTGGTAAAATTCCTAAACTCCAGGGAATAAAAAAAATTATAGTCCAAGTGGAAAGAACAAGCTATTTTGAAGGTGAATTCAAAAATGCTGCCATTGGATCTCTCATCTGCAGATAGCTGTTAATCATGGAATGACACCTACAGACTACTAAAAGATGTGCGACCATGGCTACTATAAGCAGCCAAAATGCCATTCCACTAGCAAAATGAAATAAAAGTATTTGTAGATGTGCAAGGCTTCAAAGTATATACGATTTGATTATTATGTGGGAGGAAAATTCTGGAGCATGGACCACAACTAACAGCGAATAAATTCTAACAAAAATAAGAATGACATGTTTTCGAGGTGGCTGGGGAGAGGTTGAATCTGTGAGTAGGAGTACGAAGAGTGAGGAATCTTAAAGTCTTATTCTGCAAAGTTCATGGGCGATGGAGGAAAGCACAGTAAGTCCTCACTTAATACTGTCGTTAGGTTCTGCATGGATAGGCCCGTGTAACCATAAGCTAATTGATATAAACAAAGGTTAAGTTTTTAAGGCATTTCATCAACATTGTAATGAAATGACCTCGAATGACATAATAGAATGTCATATTATATAGAATCTGATATAATAGAAGATTAGAACACTTGATGAGGGTCTTTTAAACTAAAAGTAATATTAATAGAGACATAATGGATTTAATTGTAACTACTAGGAAAGGAAAGGGAACCACTAGTACACTCGCAAAATATAGTAGAGATCCCAAATTGATAAGCGGTCCTACTTGTAAATAAGCTACAAGTATAAAAAGGAAGAAAAGATAATTAAAATTAAATTAACATAGAGTAAAATGAAAGATATGAAAAAGGTATATATATATTATTTATCCACAGCTGCATAAAAAATTAACCCAAAATGTGGTGGCTTAAAATAGCGGATACGTATTATCTTATAGTTTATGTGCATTGGGAATTTTAGAGCAGCTTAGCTGGATGGTTATGGCTCAGGGTCTCTCATGAGATAGGGATATTGGCAGGAACTAAAGTTATTTAAAAGGCTTGAATGGGGCTAGAGGATCCATTTTCAAGATAGCTCATTCACTTGGCTGTTAGCTGGAGCCTCAGTGTTTCACCTAATACCTTCAGAGCAGCCCCTCTGTGTCTCGAATATCATTTGAGCCTCTGTTCCATGCCTGATCCAACCAGAAGATCGGTCAATCCTACTTCAGAATATTTGTTTTATTTGTGAAGGAGTGAACTTTTCAGGCAAGGTAGTCTTTGGGGTTCTTAAAAGTTGAAAAGATGCTGGGGGTTCATTGAGTTTAGAAATACAGAGTGTGTGATTCTTTTGGTTCCTGATTGCTAATAAATGGTTATGCAATTATTTGCATTTTAACATACAATCTGGTATGTATGTGGAGAGATAGTCATGTAGTTCTTATTTACCTTTATTGTTGGCTATGAGTAATATTAATTTTAAAATCTTCAGATAATTATAAATGGTAAAAAATAGCTCAAATATTTTTATTGTGTACTCTCAAACACCCTATATAATTATAGATATCATTCTAAACGATCAAATATTAAAACCATTTTAGTGAAAACAAAAGCAAAAATTTTGGAAAAGAAGTTATAAAACATCATTATTTTTACTGATGAAAAATTATATAACTGGAAAATCAATAAGATTGTATAGTACCTTAATAAAAATTAATAGGAAAACTAGGTAAATGACTGGATATAAGACAAATATACAAAAGCAGTGGATTTTCTCTATAATAATGGTAACCAGAAATAAAAGTAGGAAAATATTCCATTCATAATGGTGACAAAAATTATGAAGTGCTTAGAAATGAATTTAAGAAGAAAATAATCAGAATAGGAAAACTTAATAGGAAACTTAGAGGGGAAAAAAACGAAAGATGTAAATGGATATTCATGCAACTAGAAAGCTATATTGTATTTTCAGATGGTAACATTCAATCAATAAAAATCAATTCTTCCAAATAATATGAATTTTGATTATAATTGTAAGAAGAGTTTTGGGGAATTTCACAAAGAATTTGCTTCATTAAGAATAAATAAGAAAAATAACCCAGGAAAGTATGAAGAAAAATGTCATGGTAAGAATATTGTTTTGGTAGACATTAGGAGGTGCTATAGGACTCTGGAATTTAAATAAATAAATAGATCGTTGGAACAAAATAAAGAATCAAAAAATGAACTCTAATGTTTATGAATTTTGATTATATAATAAAGTTGTGATTTCATTTTACTGGGGAAAAGACAGTTTATTTAACATAGTTAAATTAACATTTAGTACATCCGGAAGAAAGTGAAGTGAAAGCCCCATCGCACACAATATATGAAAATAAATTTCAGCTGGATTAAACCCTTATATATAAGATAATTTTTAAAAGAAATAATTAAGAATCTATACTTACTGCCCAGGAGTGGGAGAGAACTTTTAACCAGGACAGGAAATACAGAAAGTATAGAAGACAGACACATTGAAATATATGCAAATATGGCAAAAGACACCAAAGTCAATAGATAGGGGATGGGTTTTAAAATCTATTTGCAACATAACAGTTTAAAATCTATAGAATACAAAGCATATATAGGAGTGAAACTGACACAAAAACATAACTCAGTAGAATTGTGAACAAAGGTTGTAAACAGGAAATTCTTAGAAATAAAAAAACATATGATAAAATTAGTATACTGTTTACTATAATTTACTTTGTTAAAAACAATAACAGCAATAACAAGCCTCTGGATGTGAATATATGCATGTATAAATTTGATAGAGAGAATGATCTGAAAGAATACACCCCACGCTAGTTACTTTGTGTGAGTGTGTGTGTGTGTGTGTGTGTGTGTGTGTGTGTGTGTGTGTGTGTGTGTAGGGGTATTGAGAATGGTGGCAGCCAGCAGATTTGTGTATCTGTTCTTTTATAGTGTTGCTTTTACATGTTATAAGAGTATATTACTATGGATATTTGAAAAACATCAAATACTGAAAATGTATGTATTTATATTCCAGTTTCCTGTACTGTGTTAAACAATAGGTATACATTTATGAAAAAAATAAAATTCTACATCATTGCATAAGGTAAAAATTGGGTATAGTCAGAATTACTCTAAAAATCCCTTATATAACTAAATACATAATGCTTGATTTCAGCATGAAATTTACAAAATACTTGGTCCATTAAAGTTTACAGATGAAACATCAGAAGAAGGAATAAAGGAAAATCTCTTCGTGGGTGTCTGGGAGCATAACCACTCTGCTCTAACAAAACTGTCAGAACTCTGAAGGTGAGGAGGGATAAATATAAGATTCTGAAGTATTCTTTCTTGCCCGTAGAGTTTACTCCATTCAGGTTTACTATTATCTTTCTAAACCATAATATATATTAACTTATTGTAAGGATAAAATTAATAGTCAAATGACATTTTTAATTTAGGTTCTAAGGTTACTTCAAAAGTTATATGATCCTGATGGTTTTATATAATTATATTAAATGACAGCTCTAACCTAGCCGATATATTAAATCTGCCTACAGATCAGGTTGTTGGATTAAAATCTTCATTTTCTCAAAAGGAAACCAGTTCACAGGCTTTAAGTAACTCATACAAGAACTCTTAAGTAATAAGGAGCACAGGGGAATTTGAATCCATACAGCCTAGCCTGTAACAGTTCTCCATGTGGCTTCAGTAACCTGTCGTGAAAAGAGAAAAAACTAGTAAAACTAATTTACTATTTCAGCTTGTCAAAGAAGAGAAGATTGAGAGACAGGGAAGGCACAGGGCCTACATCTGTGTTTCTGGGGGTGCATGTAGTTTGGGGTGGGGTCTTCATGTAAGATAAGTATATGGAGGAGGCGAGAGGAAATTGACTTGGCCCAGGGAAATCTAATTGGCTTGGGAGTGAGAATTGTGGGTGACTTAAAAACTGCAGTGGCTTCCAACTAGTAATTTGCACTTCATCCTACCTTAATTTCTTGTCCAAAGGGAGAAAAAAAGCCCTTGAAGAACAGGAGTAGGAGGGAGAAGAAAGGAAGGGCTAGTGGGAGGTTAAGCCAAGGTTGGTTTCCTTCCTGACCTCACCCACGTTCTCCCACTCTTCCTGTCTGCACCCAGCTGCTGCCCAGGTTGAGGCTGCTGAGGAGAGCTGGGTTTCATAGAGGAAACTGGAGGCTGAAGGTGGAGCACAAGCTCCAGGGTGACTCCTAGGGAATATGTGGCAAGATTTCCTGGGAAACAATTGTTCTCTCGTTACCAACTCGTTAAGATATACAGGGGCAGCAGCAAGAGCCTCCTGTGTGGTAGGTGCCCTTTAAGTGAACGAATGGCAAGAAGACCATGTCTTCTTATTTGCCCTGTAGGATATGGATGTTTGCAACTCTGCAGTTCTTCAATTCTCTGAATACCGACTGGGTGTCCAACAATTCACTTCTATCTCGACACTAACCACCCAGAGTTATCATCATACTCCACAAGTTTAACAGCTAATTCCCAAAGACTTCCCACTCCCGGTGCCAGTTGCCAGTACCAGATACTAACTAGGTTGCTTGTACTGCTGTCTGACTTGGCCACAAATTCAAGGGTTCCAACAATCCCCTCCTCAGGTTTGACAATTCCCCAGAAGGACTTGCAGAACTCCAGAAAGCACTTTACTATTACCAGTTTATTATAAAAGATACCACTCAGGAAGAGCCCAGGCGAAGAGATGCTCAGGGCAAGGTATGGGGAAGGGGTGAGGAGCTTCCATGCCCTTTTTGGGCACATTATTCTCCCAGCACCTTGTTGTGTTCACCGACCAGGATGCTCTCTGAATCTCATTGCTTAAGAGTTTTTATGGAAGTTTTATTATGTGGACATGCTTGATTAAATCATTGGCTGTTGATAAATCTCCACTGCCTCTTCTCTCCAGATATTGGGTAGGGGAGGGCGACTGAAAGTTTCATCCCTTTAATCATGCCTCGGTCTTTTAGGGGAGTAGCCCTCATCTGGAAACTCTCTAGGAGCCCTTAAGAGTCACCTTATTAACATAAACTCAGTTCTGGTTGAAAGAGTCTTGTGACGAAAATCAAAAGACATTGCTACCACTCAGCAAACTCCCAGGGTTTTAGGAGCTCTGTGCCTGGAACTGGGGACAAAGACCAAATATACATTTCTCTTTATATCATAGTGATATATGTCGATATTAAAATTTGAACTTTTGGGAGGAGGGGAGACTTGTTACATTGGAATAAATCATTTGATTCATTCTAGGGGTTAATCTGATATATCCCCACCAGAAAAAAAGGAATTGATGTTTGGAATAAAACCCTTCTCATCCAAAAGTAAAGGCCAACATCCTCTGTATTGGGGCTGATGAAACAAAGTACTACAAACTGCGTAGCTTAAATAACAAAATTTATCGTTTCACAGTTCTAGGGCTAGAAGTCCAAAATCAAGGTGTTAGTTGGGTCAGTTCCTTCTGAGGGCTGTGAGGGTAGGATCTGACCCAAACCTTCCCTGCATGGTTTGTCCATGGCCTCATTCTTTGTCTCTTCCCATGGTCTTTGTGTTCCCTCTATGCTTACCTCTGTGTCTAAATTTCTCCTTTTTATAAGGGCAGAGGTCATATTGCACAGCCCACCCTAATGACCTCACTTTTACTTGATTAGCTCCATAAAAAAATCTATCGCCAAATGATGTTACATTCTGAGATAATGGGTGTTAGAACTATAACATGAATTTTGGGGGCACACAATTCAACTTATAACAGCTTTTTCGCTGGTGGTTTGGCTCTTAATGAGAGAAGAACATTTCTGAATCAGTCACTAAGGGCTATTATGGGAGACTTTGTGTGGAGGCATAAATAGGACTTGTAATGGACTAAATATTGTGTCCGCACAGAGTGCGGATGCTCTAAGGAGAAAGCACCCTAAATTATCTCTTTCACTGGGAAGTCCCCACTTGGACACACCAAACGGCCTCGCCTTGTTGTCCTGTTCTTGGCCTTGTGCCCCTTCTATCCAGCCTGCACAGTCTGAGACTTCATCCTCTACATCCCTTGTTATTCAGAGACATTGATTTGGCTCTAGTGTTTTTCATCAACCCCACCTACATTTCCAGGATATATTGGAACAGAATAATCCTCAGCGGTATATTTCCCAAATATTCTGATATCTTTCCATCTGAAACGTAGATTTGTTTGGTTCTATTTTTCTGTTGCATTTAGAAACAATGGTCTATTTCTATCCAATGCCCAGGCCACATTCCAGCCCAGCCAAACCAGAATTTCTGAGGGCGTGACCCAGATTTTTAAGCTCCCTGGGTAATTCTACAACGCAGAGTTAAAAAACACGTATCTAGAATAGCGATGTAAAAAATGGCGAGATGAGGGCTGGCTTTGATGCTCAAGTATAAGCTGCGTATGTGTTTTCCGAAAGCAAACGTTATGTCTCGGAGACAGTACAATCTACACACATGACAAGGAAATGTTTTCTTAATTGCAAAATAATTTAAACAATTGTCCCCGTATGGATGTAACATCTTACCTCATTATAAAATGTTCTACTTTCTGTTTATCAATTGGATTTCTGATTATGGACTGTACCTTGCTGACTCTTGGTAAAGGAAAACCAAGTTTAGAAGTAGCTATCCTTAATTCTACCCTTAGTTGCACAAAAAGTTGGCTGGGTTTTAACATTAAAATCTTTTCATTACTTTTTTTTGGCTGTTCGAAGTTCACTTTTGAATCAATTTTACATTTACATAATTGAAAGGGCTAAACTATTTATTATCATCTAGACTTATTTACTAAGAAAACAACACCTTCATACGCCCCATCTCCTTCTCCCACAGTAAAAGGTTTTCTTTTACTGAAAGCTGCTTTGTAAATTTCGACCCCTTTTGTCATCTTGCCGTTCCCTAACCAAGCCCTGGAGTCTCTCCATTTGTCTCATGGTTGTGAGGTGAATAACTTGTGCCAAAATTTGATTATAGTTTTCATTAACTGGGATGCATTGTTTTTCTTGTGACTGTTCTTACATAAACTTTTATTTTTCCTTTTGTCTGCCTATTTTTCTCCTACTTTCTTTGTTTAGGTCTTGTGTTGCTTCCTGTTAGAAAAAGGCATTGAGGTAAAATTAACATAAAATTGACCATTTCGAAGTTTACAATTCAGTGGAGCATTCCCGGTGTTGTGCAGTCATTACTACACTCTGGTGCCAAAACACTTTCATCTTCCCAAAAGGAAACCCTTTCCCCACTAAGCACTCTCATTACTCTTTGCTAAAACCAAATACTTATTGTATTGTTATGTGTTGCTGTGTAACAAATGATTCTGGAACATAGCAGCTTAAATCAGTAATCATTTATTATCTCAGTTTCTGGGGGTAAGAAATCTAGACTTAGCTAAGACTTTAGCTCAGAGGTCCCCTCAGGCTATAATTATAGTGTCAGGAGCTATAGCCCTGTCAAAGCTTCACAGGAGGAGGGTCAATTTCTAAGGGCACTCATATGGCCGATGGTAGGACTCAGCTCCCTGCAGGCCTTGCTGGGTTTAGACTAGAGGCTGGCCTCAGTTTCTTGCCTCATGGGTCTGTCCACAGAGAAGCTCACGTCAAGACAGCTGGCTCCATCAGAGCAAGTAAGAAAATAATAGAGGATGAGCGAGAGAGAGAGGAGGAGGGAGAGAGAGAGAGAGACAGAGACAGAGACAGAGACAGAGAGACAGAGAGACAGAGAGACAGAAAAGGATTGAGAAAGAGAGGAAATTCTGAACAGCTTTCTCAAAATGGGATGTCACCCTAAGGGAGTGAGTATGTTTCCTGCGCTTAATTGTATCTTAGAGGTGCTTAAGAAAAGAAAATAGAGTGTCTCTTCAATAATAGTATAGAACCAATTCAAACCCAAGAGGACACTGAAGAAAAACCTCTGCAGTCATCTTTAAGCATAAGATTCTATCAAGTTTTGGCTGCTCGTTTCACATTTTGACAGCTCTGGTTGTTAGAAAATTCTTCCTTACATTGAACAAACTGTTTCTTGGTAAAGTTTATCCATGGCTGCTCTGTTTGCTGCTTCATTCTTTGTTGCTCTGTGTCTTAGAGTGGTTGTCCAGAGGATGTTTGGAGAATGGAGGCCTGAGCCATTTCTGATATCTTGGTACTAGATTAGTCTGTATTTCATTGCAAAGTGTTAGACAGCCATACAGTAAAGGTACAAAGAAAGATATGAATACAACAACAAAATGCTTATACAATAAGATAAATACTGTTATTATCCTCATTTGACAAATAGGAAAATAAAGCTTAGAAACAGTAAGAAACTTATCTAAAGTCAAATGAGAAGCGAGTAGCAGATTCTGGACTCAAGCTTAGGTGTGCCTGACTCCAAAGCCAGTTCCCTTACCTGTCATAATACCCAGCATAAGGGGCCTTGTGTTAGGTGGTTACAAATGATGTGAATATCACTGGTCCCCTTCACCCCCCCAATAATAACATCAAATGCAATTGTCTCATTTTACATACTTCCCTTTTTTTTACATTATAGGAAGGAGCAGTGTCCCTTATACATTATCTTCTCTGGTTACCTAAAACACGATGGGTATTTTTTAATATTTATTTTGGTTATCCATCACTATGTGCATAGGGAAATGAGTTGGTATTTAATCCAGCATTCCTCCTCTGCTTTGTTTGGCCAAAAAGCAATGGTTCTCACGTCTCTAGGCAAGTGAAATGAACATTTTCTAAAGAAAATATTATCTTGGAGCTACCTGAATCTATTATGAGGGGTAAGATTCCACATTCTTTCCTGCTTGTTTTTCTATTTCTCCAAGAATTTGGCTCCTCTGCATTTTTTTTCTTTCTTTTTCTTTTTTCTTTCTTTTCTTTTCTTTTTTTTTTTTTTTGCCACTCAGAAGAAAGTCTATGTCTCTCTTTCTTTATTTCTTTTATTTTAAAAGTCATCAAGATTGAAAGAAGTTGGTGCCATGTGCACTGGGGATGACAGATGATTCTTTTAAAAAGATGGATATTCTAGGTTCCTCATGACTACAGCAGCGAAAATAACTCCAATTTAAGGTGTGTACGTAGCAATGACTTTTCCTTTTCTTATTTTTTATTTTTATAATCAGGAGAAGTGAATTTGGCTACAAAACAGAGAAATTCTTGATTTGGTGGTAGGGTCATGGAGGGAAGTCGAGATGAAGGTGAGTTTTAATTTTTCCTAAGGTTGGTGGTGACGGTACAGAGCCTGGAAGGCTGATGCCTCAGAGGGAGCATTTCTCCAGCAGTGAAGGCAACCCCAGATGGTCTCCATGGGCTTGGGATAAATGAGGGTCCGAGCACGCAAGGAGTGGTGCCTGCGATGCCATGTCAGCTTGTTAAACTCTCTTTCCCCAAGGCTCGAAATCTAAGGTGACTCTAACGATGCCGAGTCATTCCAGGCTTGGCCCTGTTCTTTAGTTGCTGCGAAGTTCTGGGCTCTGGGTGGCAGATCTGAATGCGCTCGTATCTGCATGCTTTGACTTGAGGATGGGAAAAGCCTTGATTGACAGAACAAGCAAAACTATGGGAATTTAAGGAAATATAAGCAGATTGAAGTCATCAGAGGAAAAGGGTGCGCTACAAAAGCAAGAAACCACATAAGTCCTGATCAGATTTTGGTCACAATTGCTTAGTTTTGTTCCTAATTCTCATCCTAACCCAGGCTAGGACATATCTCATTATTTATTTACTTAAAAAAAAAAAAAGATTTCTACTTTACCGTTTTTCTGATATGTTTCTTTTTACATTGCCTGTAAAGGATGGTGACACTCCTTTATGATTCAGTGTAATGGCTTCTGTGGAGGAGATAATGGCCTTGGAGGAGATAGTATCTGCTTGTGGCAGTCGGAAACAAAATGGGAATAGAGGTGTACAAGTAGGTCCTAGAGCAAATTAAGCCTGAGCCATCACTGGAGGCAAATGACAAAACTGAAGTTGTCCTACTTTGGGCACGTCATGAGAAAGCAGGGTTCTTTGGAAAAGACAGCCATGCTGAGAGACATAGAAGGCAGCAGGAAAAGAGGAAGACCAAAGATGAGATGGACTGGCTCCACGAAAGTAGCCATGTGAGTCTACAGGAGCTGGGCAGGGCTGTTGAGGGCAGGACATTGTGGACATCACTCATTCACAGGGTTGCCAGGAGTTGAAGCCAACTCTATGATATATGTGATACACACAAAGAAGATCACCAGCTAGTATATTCTCAGTATTAAGTGTATGTGAGTTGTCAGTGAAGATTTTAAGAGCGATGAGGTTGGAGATGGGCCCCAGCAACAATGGAAATGAGAAAGAGGTTTGCTCTGGACAATTCTTTCAATGTCACCATCTTCCCTTCTAATCTCACATCCCCTATGGCCTTGTCTCTGAGTTATAATTCATTTAGCAGACTGTTGAGCCGCCAATTTGCTTAAAGCCTCTCAAGGGTGTCTTTTTCAATATATTTTCTCTGTTTCACATAGCCTTCTTTCTTTTCCTCAGACCACTTTGCTTTGTTAACATTTCTTAACCCATTAATACGAGAACCTGGTATTATCTCTGTTGAACTTCTCTCACGCTGCTCAGTTTGGTGACATTGCATTCCTCCCAAACACTGCCTGCAAATATCTGTCATCACATTTACCATATGCTATTATGATTTCCTATTTATATGTTTACCTCTTCCAATGATTTGGCTTATTTTTCTTTGTGCAGAGAAAAATACGTGGTTTTGAATGGCCACACAATGAAATAAGTGCATTTTCTGAACAGGATTGGTTTCAAATAAACTAGCATATGCTCACACAACTGACTCATGTTAAATCATCTAAGAAGCCAGACACAAAAGGCCACATATTGTATGATTACATTTATATTAAACATCCAAAAATAAGCAAATCCATAGAGAGAGAAAACAGATTAGTGGTTGCAACAAGCTGGTGGAAGAGGGAAATGGGAATGATTGCTTAATAAGTATGGGGTTTCTATTTGAGTGATGAAAATTTCTGTAGCTAGACAGTGGTACATAACATTGTAAATGTCCCTAATGTCACTGAGTTCTACACTGTAAAATGATCACAATGATACATTTTATGTTATGTATATTTTACCACAATAAAAAAATTTTAAGTAAACAAAAATACAAATAGCCAAAAAAATAATAAAGCCAATTTCCATATTTCTGTGTATGTATCTAAGACTTCTGGTCAGAATGTTATTACTTCCTTTACTTCCCCAAATACCAAATCCTTCATATTTTAGGATACTATGAGGTGGATTTAGAACCTATAGATTCTCTGCTATAATTTTTCCTCTGTCAAAGTCCCCATTATGGGAAAAAAAAATATTTTTTCATACGAGGAAAATGGGATTAAATATTATCAAAACCAGGTAAAAATACTTATCAAGGAAGGCCAAGGAATGTTTTTCTCTCTTTATTTACATAATTTTTACTTTACAAAGTAATAACAATTGTTTGAAAAAAATAAAATGACAGGTGTATAAAATAAAAAATAAAAATCATTTTTAAAAAATCCCCTCTGATGAAGACAAAGCTATTTATAACCAAAATGAGATTTTATTTTCCTTTTCTGGGCAGGCAAACTACATTCCCCAGCCTTTTTTGCAGCTGGGGAAGGACTGTAAGTGTGCTCAGGCCAACGGGGTATTAGTGGACGTTATGTAATCCACTTCCAAGGCCGGCTATAAAATCCCTATGCAGTCCTCATGCTCTCTTTCCCTTCTGTAATGATTTTGGAGGTGATGTATTTGAAGTTAAGTTAGGAGAAACCTGGATCCCTATGTCACTGCTTAGAAGGTGAGCTCCCCAGGAGAGCCAGGCAACTGGCACAAGACTGTGAGATGAATGAAAGAAAACCTATATTGTCATCGCCTTAAGCCTCTGAGATTTAGGGCCTATTTATTATTATAGCATAACCTCTCCTCTTCTGACTCATTTACCTCTCAATCTTACTCAACGGAGGTAACTAACTATATATCCAGTTTTTCAATAAAGTATAGAATATTTTCATGTCACATCTTCCTATTCCTTTAAGGTAAATCTCAGGTATAGTTTGGGTAACCTACTTACTGCTAGAAAGCCATGTTCTTCCTTATGCCAAGTAGGAGAATCCCATTCCCCTTGGTCGGCATTTGCTTAGGGATGGATATTTGATATGATCCTGGACAATGGGAAATGAGAAGAAGTCTAAGAGATTTCTCGGAAAGATATTTCCACAGGTTACAAAAAAGATGGCTGTTCGTCTTTGGCTTAACATTGTTAAAAGCCTGGATCTGTGCTACCATATGCTGGTGAGTAGAGTCGTGGTGAGAACAAAGTTTACGTGCCAAGCAGAGGAAAAAGATGGTTGTAACAATTGTTCTTTGTGACATCATCGAGCCAACACATTCGCCAACACTTGGGATATTCTTCCCATTAAATTTTTAGCACATGAGACAACAAAACTTTCTTTTTTTTTTTTTTTTTACTTTGAAATGTTTTTCTATTATTTACAGCCAAAAGCATCCTAAGACATATTGATATTTAAGCTTTTTCCAATTATTTTAATATTTTAAATACTATTGCAGCATATGCTTATACATTTATCATTATGCCCACAGTTCTTTCTGTAGTCATATTTCTACATCAGAGTATAAGCAGCTAAATAATTTATAGATAATACCATATTTTTCTCTGAAAGTATTGCCTTCCTTTTGTCTTTTAAGTTTGCCAATTTGAATATTATCAATCTATTTAATTTTGCCAGTCTGATGGGCAAAATAATATCTTGTTTTACTTTGCTTTTTTTGTTATTAATTGAATTTAACACGGTTTCACATGTTCAGTGACTATTTGTAGGACTTTAGTAAGTTACCTATTCAAATCTTGTGACCTTTTTTCCATTGACATTTGTATTTTTCATATGGATTATTAGGAGCTCTTAATAAAAATAGAACTATTAACCCTTGCACTACAAACATTTTCTTCCAGTCTGCTGTTTATCTTTGACTTTGCTTATGACTTCTGTTCTCATATAAGGATTTAACATTTTTATCATCACTTTCATCACCCTTAAATTGAATGCCTTTCAATTTTTTATATCTTAAAATCCCAGATGTTGTTCTTCTCGTTGGTATTTTCAAGGACCAAGAAATCTTTAAAGTGTAAGTAACCTGAATTTTAAATGACAGAATATATTTACAGGGCTAGGGTATACGGACAAATATTTCCTAAAGTACTTTATATAGATAATTGATTTTCCTGTGAGGGCACCTGAAGGAGAGGGAATATATTTTTGTCGAGTGGTTACTGTGTGCTAGACACTGGGCTAGATGCTTTACATGAGAGTTTTTTTCAATTTTAATCCTCACGACAATTCTATAAATTGGTTTTTATTATTACTATTTTTAAGAGAAGCAAGGTTAATAGCTTACCCATGGTCACATAGCCAGTAAAGAGTAAGTCTGTGTTATGAGTCCAGATCTTCTTAGCTTTTTAACACTACCCTTCACCAAAGTGTTATACTGTCTCTGAATGACACAGACACTGGATAAATATGCAAAACAAATAATATTTGGATTTCCCCCTTTTATACTTCTCTTTATGATATTCTTTCTTTTATCCTGGAACCAAGAATAAAAAAAAAAAAACAAAAAACAGATCTATGTGATTTAATACCAATCTTTTTTCATTTTACCATGATGTCTTCCCTTGAGCTTAAAAAAAAAGTGGTACTTATTTTTTTCAGCTGTTTGTATCAAGCACTATTTTTCTACAAACCCAATTCAATCACCAACTTTATCGGGAAAACATTTCATGATGTTTATGGGCTATATCCTTATGTTTTTGGAGACATTGATAAATTCGGTGATGGCTTTGTCCCATTTATCACCGGGGCTTATTGTTAGGGACTTACCTTGCTGGATCCCTCCCTGTTTGAACAGTCACTTCCTCCTGTCTCGGCTGGCTGTCTTTGATGTCTAGTACTGTCTGGTATTATTTTTAAGATGAGAGTGTGGGAAGAAAAGAGGAAATGTGTCTGCATATTGCTCCAACTTCTGATCCAGGAGAACTTTTCTACTTCAGAATTTTGAGATGTACTCTACCATGGTTTTAAGTTTCTTTGGATACTAACCCCAATTTGAGCTCCGTCTAATAGTCTGTTTTTGAATAAACATTCAGAGTAGCCAAAATAAAAGAACTTTTAATTCAGAGACTGAAAAGCCTTGAAAATAGGATCTAGAAACAAAAAACCCTATCCAAAGATCCTAATCTTGAGAGCTGCCATTTTTATTTTTAACTTAGCAAAACAGGTGGGGAGTCGGAAGTCTAGATTTCTAATGTTTACTCTGTCACCGACTTGTCGAATGGGCTTGAACAAGTCATTTACATGTTTTAAACAATGTTTTCTCTGTACGTAAAGTGGAAGAATTGAAACGGGGTGTCCCCAAAGTCACTTTCGTTGTTGTCTCATCCTGGAACACTGAGCAGCTCTAGACGAAATTGGAAAGTTTTGAGTTGGTCTTGTGTGCTCTTCCCTTCCCTTCACATTCTCTTTTCTTCTCTGATCAGTCTACTCAGTAGGGAAGTGTTCTTATCTTGGGCCATGAGATCTTAGGGTCTCTGAGCTGGGTTCCTCCGTTCCAGTTTTCTAAAGCATTGTATCTTATTGCAAAATCTTTCATTGTTATGGTCTCCGAAGGCCTTTCTCCTTGGTATGAAAATGATATATTAATCCGTGCTAATCGGTTAACAGGCGACTTCTTAATAATTTGCTTGCATTCTAACAAAGGCTTTCAATGGACATTATATATTTATTTCAAAGAAGTGAACCCAAAACAGAAATTACAGGTACTTTGTTGGGCCAGTGGGGAAGGTTAAGTGTGGGGTGGATACTGGGGTCTCTCAGAAATCACTAGAAAACAGCCATTTTGTCTGCCTTGTTGAATAGAATGTAAATGCACGATGTTCCTGATCCTTGAAGAGACGAAATGACCTTGACATCCGTTTTCTATTTGTAAAACCTGATATGATTTTTGTAAACAAAGAGTTTACATACACTGATGGGTGAGATGAGGACCAATGATTCAGAGAAGCCTAAAGCCCAGTCAGATGTTAACTGCTTCTCATGGCCCCATTAGGGAGAAGAACATAAGGGACCTGGAAAAACCACTGTGGCCTCTCTCTTAACTTTAAGATCTTTAAGCTCTAGCTGTTGCTTTTGGAGACATATTCTTTTCTTGAAATGAATTTTGAATTCTCTGTGGTCAAGGCTTGGGCATTTTACTTCTCGCACAGGCTGGGAACATAGGATTGCTTAATGGATACTTGCTGACATGTCATCTTTCTGGAAAAAAAGGCCAAAACCGTTATATAGTTAGGCAGCTATAAAGTTATTACCTCATTTTTCTGGGATACAGCAACCTTTAAAAATATCCATAGCATCAGTATCTTTATTTTGCAGAGAGAGGAAAACAAAAAAATTTAAATGACTTGTCCTATGTCACAAATAGAGTATGACAGAATTTGGATTGGAATTAAATTTTTACAAGTAGCTAAAAGCAGAAAACATGAGAAAGATCATGTTTTGATCGCTGTGCTGGCCCTTGTGCTCTCATGAGAGGATTTTGAGCAAAAGAAGGAAAAAATGGGAATGCCTGAGAATGTGGGCTGGATTTATGGGAGAGTTGGAACCAGATAGATTCGGGATATGCTGGATGCTGGATGCTGACATAGTAGAGGAGATAAAACGGTGGGCTTTGTGGTGGTTCTTAGAGATGCCATCCGGGGTCTTCTCTGCTTATCTAAGTAGTCCTTCTCATCTGTCACCATCTCAGATTTTGAACTGGAAGACTCAGAGTTATGCCCGAGGCCTGCCTGCTGCTTGCTAGTTGAGAGTCTTTGGGGAGATACAAGATAAAGATTCCAAAGCTTTCCTGTTGCCTACAAGCCCTGACATTGTGGGACTCTGGGCCACCTCTGTTCTAGCCCCATGGCCCACTTGCCTTTCCTCACCGTGCCCAGCATGTTCCTGTCTCAGGGCCTTTGCACTTGCTGTCCCCTCTCCCTGGAAAGCTCTGAATGGAGATATCAGGGTTGTATGTGAAAACTGATCATTTCCTAGTGCTAATTCAGTATTAAAATAGCGACTTTGAATGACACAGTGGTTCTAAGTACTTACTATATGCTAGACTCATGCTTTGTGTTTTTCATCATGCATTGTTTCATTTCATTCTTATAATAACCTCGTGAGCAAGTGCTAACTTTATTTCTGTTTTTAATTGAGGTGACCATGGTTTAATGAAATAAACTAATTTGCAAAAGCCCGCAGAGCTAGTGAGATTAAGAGTAGGAATTCAAACCCGTGTTTGTCTAACTTGAAAGGCAAAGCTTTTAATCACTATATTAGATTGTATAGTGTATAATTTATGCAATGAAAATGAAAAACATTCTCAGCAGGAAGGCTGTCCCCTTGTAATGCATTACATGAGAAGCCCATGGAGTCCCTGAAATCACTACAGTATTTCAGTTAGAGTCCAATGTGACATCTAAAGGGAGATTTCATACTTCCTACTTATTTACTGGGTATTCATAACATGTCCTTTGGGAAAACATTATCCCTTTTTTTTTTTTTTTTAAGGGCCAATACAATTGCAGGTGACACGAGCTTTTGTGTGGAGTTCACTTTTGTCTCTAAGTATTGGGATATGTATTATATGTGGTTTTGTATCTCCTTGAAATAAATATAATGTGCATATTATAACTAAACAGAAATAGTTCCTAGCATAAAAGCAAAGAATGATGAATACAACCTACTGTGATTTGCCTATAATTGTTCTCCTCTGTGTCTGTCTTATGTCCTTTTCTTCATTTCATTCCAATCAGGTTTAACACAGAACAAATAGCCATGCTAAACCATACTAAATAATTCAATACAGCACTTGCGGATGTTTGTGAAGTATATATATTAAAGATGACAGTAATCTTAGTAGGAAGGAAAAAGACAAGGGAGCTTCTACATAGTCAGGAAATGTGCTTAGACACGCATTTATATGTTTTGCTTTGTTTCTTTTAAAGATTTAGTTTATTTCAAGCTTTTGTGAGTGTATTATGAGAGGAGTTGGCGTATAACCTTTTAAAAATTTTTTCTCTATTAGATACTTAGAGGACGGATACCATACTGAAGAGTTTAGCAATAGGGGAGGTGGTGCGGGCAGACAGGAGCACTGGGGGTTCAAACACACACACACACAGACACACACACACACACACACACACACACACACACACACACACCCAGGAGGTGTGTGGAGGGGGGAGAGAGATTCAAGGAATGGTGCTAGAAATCCTCACAGGTCAGCAGCAACAGGCAAGGTGGTCAGCTGGTAGCTACCTTTGTACTTGGCTAGGATTTACAGTCCAGTCTCCCGTTCTTGTCAGCTAGGGCTGAGCGAAAAGCTCAGCTAGGACTGCCAAGGATAAAGCAAACTGGGTAGATTATCAGGATGGCGATGGAGACCCAGAGAGAAGCAGAAAAAGTGCAGTTTTCAGAACCAGGGCAAAAGGGCAGAGCTAGAACCTGCAGGTCCTAAAGTCCCAGTATCTCCTGTTCTCTGCTAGGACTAGTGCACAAGATCAAAGAGACCAGTTCTGTAGTGGGGGTCAGAAAGATGGAGGCCCGAAACATGATCTTTTACTCTATGGTTTGCATTTTGTTGCACCTTCAGTGAACAAATCATATCCAATGATTTCGACTTGGACTAGCAACATGACTAATATTGGGCAACAGAGCAATTCTGTAAGAGTTGCTGACTACATAAATATTCACAAGTGAAAAAATGTTTATCCAACTCATAATTATCTTAATCATTGAGAGTCCCGGTAAGAAACAGATGCCACATTCAAATGGGGCAATTGAAAGGAAAAAATTTAATAGATTATCCGCAAGGGTGGAGGCAGGGAAGGAAAACTCACCAAATGATGATGACACACCTGTGGCTAGTAATGTTGGGAGCGGTACCATCCTGTGAAAGGATAAGAGCTGAGAACGGAAAGCACCTGCGCCCATACAGCCTACGCTCTTCATTAACCTGACTTCGCTATTGCAGGCAGCTCGTGCCCGGTGAGATGAAGTTTCAAAGAATTTTATTGCTTGTTTTAGGAACTTCTAGAAAAATCATTCATCTCAATACCATACTGTTTAGCTTATGCCCCCTTGAGTAAATATTCCTTTCTCAAGATAACAGGTAGATCAACCACACTTATGAAGCGATTGTTTATTCTTTAACTCACCTGGAAACCCTCGTCTTGCATCCACCAATCCTAAACTGTTATATCATGAGCTTTGCCCAATCCTAACCAAGCCCCTCGTTGAAAAATCCGCTTTACACCGGACCTTTAAAACCTCGCATACATCCTGACTTTGTTCTCCCTCCTGCAAGTCGTCGCTCGGACCCTGTTAGGGTGGTGATCAGTCCCTCTGTGATAAGCAAAACGCTCAGCTTTGCTTTATCAACAGATTATTTTGGTAATATTTTCAAGAGCCAGCATCGGACAGAGCTGTTACTAGACACTGGGGCAAATGCTTCAGCTGTAGGCGATGGCTACCCAACGGGGGCTGTGTCCTCCAGAGCAAACAACTGCAGCCTTTGTTGGCGAGGTCTGGGTTCACCTGGGAATAAATACGCAGGGTCATTGCTCACACCCTCTGGGCAACTGCTAGTGTCGCCCCTCACTCACATCCAGCCAGGAGCCAGAGGGAAGGGAAGTTCTGGACGTGGCCCCTAGATTCGGAGCAGGGTAGCAAAGGCTGAAACAGATCTGGAAAAGGAAAAGGAGAATTATCTGGCACATTGACCAGGAATAAAAATCGACACGAATACCAAATGATGCGTACTGCATCCTTAAAAATGTAGGTCTGCAAAAATTGACCTAGAAACTCCGGACTTTCTAGAAATACACTGAAGTGACACATTTTAAAAACCGATCTTAAGTTCTAAAATAAGTTGAAATCATGTGTAGTAAAAATTACCCTGGAAAATCCCTAAATTACCCTTAAATATAGAGTACAAAGATTCTTGGTAAATACTGCTCTATGGTAATATGTATGTATAACTGGATAATATATGCAATATGCAATTCTGCAGAAAAAACATAATCAGCAAGTAAATAATTCAAGTATTTTGCAACACTTTTACAACTTTGTGAAAATTTCAAATTGCCAGCTCTACCATTATCATTATTTTCTACATTAGATTTTAACAACTTTTTTAGTTTTGATTTGTGTTTCTCTAATGGCTTCAAGTAACTATTTTTTTTTAAAAAAAGAAAAACTTCGCTTTGAAATAACTTCCAATTGAAAGACAAGTTTGATGAAATTATAAAGAACAAGTGTATACCCTTTACACGGATTCACTGATTTTGAATATTTTGCCACATTTGCTTTTTATTCTCTCACTGAGTGCACAGACACACACGCACACGCACACGCACACGCACGCACACACGGCTTTTCACTGAACAATTTGAGAGTAGATTGCATACATCGTGATTTTTTATCACTTAATATTTCAGTGTGTATTTCCTAAGAACAAGGGTATTTTATATAACCACAGAAATTTAATATTCCTACACTGATTTTATATAACGTATCATCCATTCCCAGTTTCATCAGTTACTCTAGGAAAATAGCCATAGCAGTTTTTCTTCCAGGACGGAATCTAGTCCAGAATCAAACACATATCGCGCTTAGTTATCATGTTTCTTCCATCTTATTTAATTTGGGATGGTTTCTTAGACATTTTTGTCTTTCCTGATCTTGATATTTTTGAAGATTAGAGGCCAGTTATTTTACAGACTGCCCTTCCATTTGGTTCACCTAGTTTTTCCTCATAATATGATTCTGGTTATGTTACGTGCTTCTTAGGCTGCCCCATCTATAGGCACATTATGTCTGTTTGCCCTTTATTCATGGTGTTAATTTTCATCACTTGGTTAAGGTGTTTGGTTTGTCCACTGTATAATAAATTGTACTTTTTGTAAATTGTAATTTACAGGGAGATATTTTGAGATTATGGTAATAACCTGTTTCTCATCAACACACTCTTCTCCCAATTAATTCCTTAATTTCTTCTTGGAGGAATCACTACCTAATTCTATCATTGCCATGTGTAAAACCGCTAATGTTTGGAAATCTCTTGGGAGTGGATTTAGGAAATCACTGAAACTCTTAGATTTATTTTAATTTTTGGCTAAGCTGATTGAATTCGTGTAAATCAAATGTGGGTCTGTTGAAGTTCTTTTATAATAACCACAAAATAAAAGTCCTGAGGATAGATTCTATAATCAGTCACGTTTGATAGGGAAAAAAATGACTAACCAGTAAATCAGATGTTTAGCATATGGTTTACAGAAAATGATCCTGCTGAATACAACTTCAATAAAGTAAACATAAAAATGTTTTAACTGTGCTGAATAGAAAATTCAATAATAAATTAAATTGACCTAATGATATTTGCTCTGTAAAGTGCTTGCTTGACAAAAATGTTTCAGTGGTGTCATACTTCTGAATAAAATGATTGCATTCATACTGATGGAACCCGGATGTCCACGGCATCAAAAAAAAGAGGGGCAAAAATTTCAGGTTGAGGCATTAGAGCTGGTGTTTTAGCACATGGATGTTGGAGCCTGGAGTTCAGGGTTTAAACTTCGCTTTTGCCAGTTACTAGATAAGACCAGGGGCAGATTATTTTATCTTTGCCTCAACTGTTCTCTCTATAAAATGAGAAAATAATACAACATTACATAATTGTGATGAGAATTAAAAGATTTAAGACATGCTTACTATAGTGCTGGCTTATAGTTCATGTCAGTAAGCGTTATCATCATCATCACTACTATCTTCATCATTGTCGCCTCCATGCTGTATCTTTCTAGCATGGGAGAAGAAGATATTTCAAGACTGGGACCCTTGTCTGACCTAATTTGTAAAATAAGAAAATAATCTAGGATATTGCTTATTATTCTTTGATGGCAATAATAATGCTGTGGCCATTTGTAAACTGAGTAAAGGAGCATTACAGTAGGTCACTAAAAGAGTCCTCTTTAAAATGTTTAGATTACACTTCTCAGTTGAGTTTTTATCCCAGGAAACGTCATTTTAATGCCATGGCTACAATTATACCTGTGGGCTGTCAGTTTTATTGCTGATGGCCTGATATGAGCTTAAATCAAATCACTTTTTTTTTTAATCCCAGCAACAGGTTTATGAGAGAGGTATTATTGTTAGCCTCATCTTATTAAGGAAAAAACCGTTTTTGAGAAGCTACAAGACATGCTCAAGTTCATGGAACTAGGAAGTGGCAGAACAGAATTTGAACCCTGATGTGAAAAGCCGCATACGGAGTCACTGCATCACACTGTTTTCTGGAAATACTCCCCTTTGTCTGTGGAACTGTTACTATTGCGCTTTGCATGGACTTTGCTTGTCATAGATCTGTGGTGGTTCAGATTCGGAGTTACAGTAAATATTTCTTTGCCAACCTCATTAATCAGTTCTAGGAGGAAAGGAGATATTAGAATAAGACAGTATAAGGAGGCTCTTTACCAAGGTACGGCCAGGGTTAAGAGATTCAAAAAGGGTCGGAATCTGGAGAGAGCTGCAGCCATAGGACAAAGGTCTTCTGTTTTGCCCACTCAGAGGACGACAGCCCCTGCGAAACTGCCATCCAGCTGGAAGAGACACCCCCACCCTTCCCTCCTCCCATTATCTGATCTCATGTCAGGCTTCCTACGGGCCAAACCCAATTGCAAGCTAGAGGACAAAGGAGTCCCAGTGTCACAGTTGGTACAGGTCATTCTCCCTGGGCACAGGTTAAGGCTGAGAGGGGTAGAAAGTGAACCTGGAGGGAAAAATAGAGACTTTCTGTCACACTAAGGATACCTGGTTTATTATTGTAAATTATGATCTCTAGTAGAATATTAGTAGAGAAAATCGAGCCATTCAAGATAAAAAGAAGATACATGTCTACGCAAGTGACAAATAGTATACTCTTCTAAGTGTGAGAGGGAAGAAAATGAAACTTTCCGTTAACAGAGGGCACCCTCAAGGTCACGCTGTCCTTAAGTGGGTGGAATGTGACATACCCAAAGGTGATCGATCAGGAGTCCTCCCCAAGTTGCTTCTATGTTAAACCTGTCCTTTGATTGGTGGCCGTCATTGCATTTTAAATGGTCTGGCAAAACTTTCAGTTTTGCCGCTTTGCTTTCAAATTGGCTCTGCATCCTGGTGCCAATATAGTTTCCCGAGTTGGTGGAAACTCGGCAGTGGTTTTCCCATGGTTCGCAGCCCTGTGTGCCCCTCCCGGTGTTTCTCTGGAAACCTTGTTTGCTGTTTCTCTGCTGCAAGCCATCCTCAGGGGAATCGCACTGCCCTCTAGCCTCCTCACGTGCCCTGTCATGCTGTACTTCTGTGTGAGGAACCCTACGCCACAAGCCTGTATGGCAGGATTTGATTTATGTGAAGGAAATCAGATATGCGTATTACCAGTTCTCTTACTCGTTCAGGAGATAATTCATATTCCTTCATTCGGGTGTGCTGTCTGCTGCCCTTCATTTTTGTTTCCTGCTTTCATACTTTCAGAGTCTACGTCTGAACTGGGGCTTTTTCTGCTCTTGCCTAGAGGTACACAGTGAAGCAAACGTCTGGTCGTGCCCTACCTAACAGGCCATGGAACTGAGCCTGGCCCCAAGTCCCACCAGTAGGAGAGAGCTGAAAACTGAAATCTGTTAATGATTTGTGAAGCTCTATCTTTTCTTAACTCGAGCTAAGTGTTATAGTGTATGCACTGGAAATCCCTTCCAGCAATGCCTTCTACTTACGTCATACATCCAAGGAGTTCTTAGGGCTCATTAAGAACAACGGGAATTTGTGAATTTAAAACTTAAATAAAAAGATACTGGGAAAGCTGAGCTGAGGGAGAAAAAAGAAAAGCTTGGGATTTTCTTTCTATTATGATATATTTTGTCAAAATTCCCCACTTTCGGTTCCTTGCATTTTATGTTTTCCAATCATTGAAGCACATTGTTTAGGGCAAAGAAATATAAATCGATAGAGAATTACTTAACTAGGAAATGCAAATCAATAGCAACATACTTACACAGGAACTTTTTGGTCTGAAATGTTTAGCAATATGCTATTTGTTTTAAAGGTGTGGCTTTAATAAGTGATGCTATTTACATATCAAAGCACTGTACAATAACCTTTCATTTATCTCAGGGCAAAAACAACTAGCGCTTTTTAGTGCATTCTATATCTATGCTAAAGAGATAATAAAAAATGGAACAAACAGAATCAGAATATCAGTAAAAAGGACAGTTTCTAGTATGAAACATAGAAAATATTAATAAGTCTCTAATGAGAATTGTGTATAATGATCATTCAGAAGAACTTTAAGGGCTTTTCCATGAAAAAACTAAGATTGCTTTGTGTTTGGTCTTGTTTTTATTATGGTATTCTGACAATTTTCTATGATAAAAAAAACAAAAATGGTGAGCCAGGAAAATTACTTTTTTTAGTATCTGCTGTAACTCTTAGAGAAAAAAAAAAAATCAGCGTACTGGAAATTGACCTTTAGTTTAAAATCCTGCATCTACCACTTATTAGCTGTTCAACATTGAGCAAATCACTTAAGTAGTGGTTGTTTTGTCTTTCCAGATTCTTCTTGGCACAGATCCTTTCCTGTGCCAGCCATGTACCAATGGTCACCCCCATGTTTTCGTAAGACTCTGATAACAGCTGACCCAACTGGACCAACTGAGATCCTTCCCTAGGATTTGGCTTGGCCCAGAGGTAGCATCTCTGCAGCAGCTGAAGCTCTGCGACGCATAACGTATGTACTGTCAA
>NW_011888835.1:7446711-7449092 GCF_000151845.1 Pteropus vampyrus
GGCTTTAATAAGTGATGCTATTTACATATCAAAGCACTGTACAATAACCTTTCATTTATCTCAGGGCAAAAACAACTAGCGCTTTTTAGTGCATTCTATATCTATGCTAAAGAGATAATAAAAAAAGGAACAAACAGAATCAGAATATCAGTAAAAAGGACAGTTTCTAGTATGAGTAAACACAAAACATATGCTTAACCCAAATGTCCTATATTTTCTATTAATAAGTCTCTAATGAGAATTGTGTATAATGATCATTCAGAAGAACTTTAAGGGCTTTTCCATGAAAAAACTAAGATTGCTTTGTGTTTGGTCTTGTTTTTATTATGGTATTCTGACAATTTTCTATGATAAAAAAAACAAAAATGGTGAGCCAGGAAAATCACTTTTTTTAGTATCTGCTGTAACTCTTAGAGAAAAAAAAAAAATCAGCGTACTGGAAATTGACCTTTAGTTTAAAATCCTGCATCTACCACTTATTAGCTGTTCAACATTGAGCAAATCACTTAAGTAGTGGTTGTTTTGTCTTTCCAGATTCTTCTTGGCACAGATCCTTTCCTGTGCCAGCCATGTACCAATGGTCGCCCCCATGTTTTCGTAAGACTCTGATAACAGCTGACCCAACTGGACCAACTGAGATCCTTCCCTAGGATTTGGCTTGGCCCAGAGGTAGCATCTCTGCAGCAGCTGAAGCTCTGCGACGCATAACGTATGTACTGTCAACAGCCATGTTCTCTTGCTTCTGAGGAATGCTGGTTTACCGTGAGAGAGAATAAAGCCCACATGGGTGCATTGAGAAACAGAGGCAGAAACAATTCTGGTGAGGTTCAGGTTTCTGGTTCCACTTGTCCCTGTTGGCCCTCTGTTTCCCTGCATTTCCAGAGACAGGGTTGTTCAACCCTGACTTGGCTTTTGCTTTTCAACTTGGGTTTCATTTCATTCAGTTTTGGTTAGAATATTAACCCCTTACTTTCATGAGCTGCACCCAAAGTCTGATCCGTAATTATGTATTTGTAATTTTGTTATTTTTTTAAAGGATGGCACACATAAACCTGGACTCAGTTCTGCTCGTAATTAATGCAACTTAACCTCTTATTTTCAGTTAACCCACTTGTAAAAGAAAATCAACCTTAAATGTCACTAAAATTCTGTGCTTCTACTACTGTATAAAGTATCACTTCCCTTCATGTTCCATTCGTTTTTACAACCATTGGGAAATTGCTCCTCTTGTTCAAACTTATACTGAGATTATAATAAAGTGCCTTAGATTAGTAACAGGAAGAGTATTTGAGGAAGAAGTGACTAGGAGAACTGGAAACTTGAGGGGATTTCAGGTAAAATTCTACCTGTCATTACCCCTCTGGAACAGACAAAGGGTCTCAATATTGAAGGGACAATTGCAGTTGCTGAAGTGAAATTTCTAGGTATTATACGTTGGGGATTTTTTAAATTAAAATATCATACTTCCTCCATGGTAATTAGTCGATACTTGGAAGTTTTGTGGTCTAGTGTTTAATTCTTGCTTTTGCAATTTTTTCATTTTAATGTATTAAAACTGTAACACATTTCAGATGTATTAAGGATATCATACTTAGTTTTCTATCATCAAACCTTTATGATCAAGAGATGAAAAACGTTGTCCTTGTTTTTTCTTGTTGCTGTCCAACTGTCGCACGCTGACTCCTTGCCATATGGCTCTAATGGCTTCTTCTTACTTTTCTTAATGCACAACACACTTCAGCATTTCTGGTCCTAAAGTTTGTTATAGTTTCTCCATTGCTTTAATTATGGCTTCATTCACTTTTAAGGAAGAACTCTGAAGAATCAACAACAGTGGACATATGGGGTAATTAAATATAGCTTTAATTAGATATGAATTCTTTATTATTCTCATTGCCATGTCCAGTATGAAAATTGCAAGGCGAATACTGTATTCACAATGGGTATTAACTAAGGCCAATTTTATATATGTATGAAATTAGCCAAGGTCAAGAGTGACTGATAGAGCTGGTCTCTGAAAATCCAGAGTCAGTGAGGAAGAATTTCAGCCTGACCTTGAATGCCATGACTTGGACTTGGAGGCGTTGGAGTGGTTGGCATTTAGAAACAACAACAAAAAAAACCTACAAAGATAACACAGGCAATAACGAAGCCCCAGCCAACAGTATATGTGACATTTGGGGGGTGGGAGGGGCAGGTTGTGACTCAAAGACCAGGCAGTGATTTTAAAATAGAGAACCTAATAGACAGTAGAGCAACATACCCATTTTATATGGGAAACAATAAATGGAGGGTCAAGAATAATTTCCGGGAAGGGAGGAGCAGGTAGGGCATGTGAAGTCTGGGGGTCTGGGCTCAGGATCCTAGTGCTAAAAGGCTAG
>NW_011888835.1:7449142-7459177 GCF_000151845.1 Pteropus vampyrus
GGCCAATTTTATATATGTATGAAATTAGCCAAGGTCAAGAGTGACTGATAGAGCTGGTCTCTGAAAATCCAGAGTCAGTGAGGAAGAATTTCAGCCTGACCTTGAATGCCATGACTTGGACTTGGAGGCGTTGGAGTGGTTGGCATTTAGAAACAACAACAAAAAAAACCTACAAAGATAACACAGGCAATAACGAAGCCCCAGCCAACAGTATATGTGACATTTGGGGGCTGGGAGGGGCAGGTTGTGACTCAAAGACCAGGCAGTGATTTTAAAATAGAGAACCTAATAGACAGTAGAGCAACATACCCATTTTATATGGGAAACAATAAATGGAGGGTCAAGAATAATTTCCGGGAAGGGAGGAGCAGGTAGGGCATGTGAAGTCTGGGGGTCTGGGCTCAGGATCCTAGTGCTAAAAGGCTAGAGTTGAGCAGCCAGAAGCCACTCCAAGGTCAGTCTTGACCCTCCTTCCGAGTCATTTTTCATGGATAGGTGTCAGGTGTGCAAATGGAATCATACCCCTTTCCAGTTTAGACGTTTTAATGGCTTCCATTGCCCAGATTCCTTAGTGCGACCCCAAAAATATTTCTTGAACTGAGGTATGCCTTCCACACCATCTTCATTGCCCATTTTCTATATTTCAATGCACCAGGCTATTAAAGTCCCAGATGAGTAGCTCTACTTTATGCATATACTTTTTGCATATGCTGTTACCTGTGATTGTAAGACCTTTACTTAAAAAAAAAAAAACCTTATTTATCCTCCAAGTCTGAACTCAAGCAGCACTTCCATTATGATGTTTATTTACTCATTCTCCCACTTGGGTTGATCTTTACTATCCTTGCACATTCTCATATTATAGTAGTATTGTACCATGCTGAAATTTTATTTCATATGATTGTCTCTTTTACTATCAATTCATTGTGGATAGATTCCATGTATTATTCATTTACTCTAATCTTAATGTTGTATCTGGCTCTTATTGGATCCTCAATGCTTATTGAATGAATATCAAGACAGGTTTTCAATGAATGAGTCTGGAGCATTGGGTGAAGGTTTGAGACAAAGTAAAGTAAGGTGTAGTAGCAAAAAATAGAAGAGAAGGTCATGGTAAAACCTACAAAGCAAGGACTTCTGCTGAGCTCTTGAGGATTGGCCTGCATACCTTCCTTTAAAAGAAAGAGGATTATTTTCAGATACAGAGGCCGAGTTAAACTTATTTATATATCTAGAAGTAAGTAACAGGAAAGGCATAGGTTAGAAGGATGTAAAAACAGAAGGCTATAAGCCCAAGCCAAATTTCAGAAGTGCAAGCTTCCCTTGACTTGAAGAGGCGGAAGGTAACGGTGAGAAGCCAGCCTTAGGAGTTAGAACTCTGCTCACAGCCATTCGTTAGGTGTGAGATGTTGAACAAGACACGTCAGTTCTCTGAGCCTCAGTTTTCCTAATTTTAAAATAAAGAAAATAATGCTAACCGTAAAATGAGTGGGAGAATTAATTGAAGTTTTTATAACTTCAGTTATAGTGCAAATGTGATAGCCAGAGCTTCAGAAATGTTTGTTCTCTCCTTATATGCCAAGCCCAACTACTTATTGGCTCTTTTCTGATCTCTCAGAATTGTTTTGAGAAAAAAAAAATCAGGCCATAGATAACAATACACCTTAAAAGTGATATGCAGAGAAAAATCTTAAACATTGAACATCAGTTACTAAGAACGGCAATATCACCTTAGATAATGTCAAACACTGAATATATTTGAAATGTTAGCCATGAATATACATGAATATATACATAAATATATGTTATTGTGTATGATTTAAAAGTATGTGACTAATAACTTGAATAACATGAATAAAGTTATATGAAGATACTGAACCTTAAGAAAGTAGTTTGCTAGCGAATTGTTTTATCCTCAGTACACACTTGGAGGTCTTAAATAGAATAGATTTAACCTTTGTGGAGCATTATGGAGAACTTTGTAACAGTCAAATTATGTTCTTTCTTCTGAGTAATGAAAGATACTTTGTCTAATTATCTTCCCATTTTTTCTCCATTATACTAACCTTACCTTGTGTTTCAGAGTTTGATCAGAGAGACCCAACCTCTCTGAAATATATATTTACATCTAAATAAGGGATTTATTGTGGCAACTTAGTCTTACATACTTGTGGGACATGGTTAAACTATTATGCGAGGCATTTTGTTCCTGGTCTGATGATGGGGACAGGAAACCACAGGGCAGGCAGTTGAGAAGGATGATGGATGTAAGGTGAAGCAAGCGAGAACAATTGGGAACCTGCACGCCTGACTGCAGCCCTTGAGGACAGGCTACAATCCACGACAGTCTCTCCATGCCTTTCCACCTGTAACATTGACAACAGGAGTATCCTGCATGTGAAGCTAGTGCCCTTCATCATGGAGCTAAATCCGCAACCAGCACGGAAGTCACAGAAGCCAAATAAGGATCTGGCAGGAGCTGCAGGAACCATAGAGGGTGGGGGTGCTACTCCAAGGGGGCGAGCCAGCAAGAAGCAACAATGTGTGTAAGCTGCAAGGAGTCTCTTTGCCGGCTTTGACCTTCTGAATGCAAAAAGAAGGTGGCTGATACTTCATGCTAACCAGTAACAATGTAGGGAAGAGAATTTTGGGAAACTTAGTTACAGCTGAGCTAAACTGACATACTATAAAGCACATCACATTCTGAATAATTGTGTCAGATTCCATCTTTGTACCTTATAATTTTCTTAACTTAAATTGTTGTCACCTACATCCTTGGGATAAAACCCTCTCCTCAGATATCCTAATTCTCCTTGCCAAAATCGAGCTCTATTTGCTATTTAATAGATAAATGAATTCAACTAAGTGTCAACTTTCCAGTGCAATGTTTAACTTTTATTTGTTTCATAATGGGTTCCCAGAACTAGTAATTGCATGCAACCCACACCGCCTAGCAGAAACTTGTTTAAAATGAATTCTGGTTTAATGGTTTTTCCATGTTACTCTGAAATGCAGTCTTTGTTTTTTTCCTTATTTTTCTTGCAGCCAAGTTTTTTGTTTTAGAAATGTAGACAGATTTGCATTATATTGAAAACCTGAAATGGATTAGTGAGGTATCCTGGGTATTGGGAAAATGAATTTATTGTATAAAATGAAAGTAATTTGTCCTGACCCAGCTTTGAAGAGGAATATGAAAAGTCAGGCCATTAGCAATAATTTACTCGTTTGTATATTTTATACAGATTTAATGTCTTTTCTTTAAACTTGGCTTTCAAATGGAGATTATAAAATGCTTTGTCAGATTTGCAATAAGCTTGAAAGCTTAAACTTAACTAATATGCCACACTGCTATTCCCAACTTCTTCCTACTTCCAAGCAATAAAAGCAGGAGCTTACTAGACAGTAACTGGTACATTAAGGGAGCAAAGGTCATGAAAAGTTGATGAGATGGGAGACTAAGAAGAAGGTGGATCTCAAGCCCTAAAATCATCACAATGCAACGTGTCTAGGGCAGCTGAGTACCATAGCTTCTTCCAGGAGCTAAGAACAGCCTCCTGCAAAACGGCACCCACACTGAGGGGCAGCTGTTATCAGGAGGGTGGGCTGGTCCTCTATTCTCGGCAGAAACTCTTCGAGGAGGAGGAGAAAAAACAGGAGCGCAAAGAAGCTCTGGACCAACGGGGAAAGGAACAGTTCAAACGAAGCATCTGGGAAACTCTGGCTCTTGGAGATGAAAAGGAAGGGTCAGGCCAGAACTTGTGGAGGAGAGAGGAAAGAAAGCGGCTGCGGCTAGCAGTGTTCCCAAAGGACCTCAAACTCATCTACGTACAGTCATTTTACAAGACTCACAAACCACTTCATCACCAAAGCAAAGCCTGGAGAAGTGATCTGGGCGCCTCTTATACTGGTAACCTTCAGGCTAATCTTTATACCTCTGGATCACCCTTGATAGTCGTTTTGTCCAGATCCTGACTGCAGAAAGGCTATTTGGGTGGCATTATGAGGAACAAAATAGATGACCTCTTGTGAAATGTTAGCAATTTCATTGAAATACTGGTAAATAGAATTGAATTTATTCCCAAAACTATATTGTAGATACTGTCATTTATAAAATGAATACAGGAATTTCTTCAGAGGTGCTCATGCCACAAATATTTATTGAACACCTACTATGTACAAACATTATAATAACCTTGTCACCTATCCTTTCTCCTATTCCCCAAGGGAGTGAATCCAAACCCATTTAACCTTAACAATTCTCTTTAAGTCTCTCCAGCATCGTCTTGCATCTTTCGCCCTTGGTGGATAACTTTATACATCACTTCACAAAGACAGATTCAGCAGACCGATTTTCTCTCTACCTCCCTCTCTAGTAGAACCCAGCCTCACTTCCTTTTTTTTTCTGACTCAGAAGACCAAGTGGTAATTTTGGAATTTCCCCCAAATTACTTGGGAGGTTGTAGACTTATAAACATGCCTAAGTCTGCTATGGGCATTTGTCTGCAGCCTTGAGCATACCCAGTATTTTGCTTAATCCAAGAATGTCTTCATTTGCTGACACACTCCAAAGTTTTAGCATGCCCGCGAAGCATTCACTGCGTTTGGCCAACTCATTTTGATAACTTTAAAGAAGACTCACTCTTATTCAGGGTACGGAAAAGCTTCTTACAACAAATCTTTCATTAGTTGTTAGTTATCAAGTAATATAGCAGGAGTATGATGGGATTATAAACTGGTGTCATAAAGAAAAGAATCTTCTTTTTTTCAGTTCCTGAGTCACTGGGTTGCCAATATTTAATGCAAATGTAGACCCTCAGGAAATACTAGATAACCTGATATAGAGTGATCTAGTTTAAAGATAACGGGATTTGGAACAGAAAGTCGGTTCGAATTCAAGCTCCACTACTTAGTAGCTGTATGATTTCTGTACAAGTTATCTGATATCTGTAAAACCAAGTTTTATCACTTGTAAAATGAAGATGAAAACACAACCCTGTCAGGGTTCTTATAGTCGATTAGATAACATGCCCAACATGCCCAGCACATTGCTTAGATTAATGGCAACTGATTCAATATTAAAGAACAGTTTTCTTTGGAATTTTGCCCCCCTTTCAGACCCTCCCCCCTTATCTAAGATTTTTAGGTCATAACTCTGTAATAGATACAAATGATGGCTGGAGTTTCCCAGAGGAGCTGACCAAATACAAGTGTTCCCAGTCGGTCCACTGAGAGACTGTATTTGAATAATTTTTGGTTATTGTGTTGAGAGGTGGATCTTGCCTATTTGGCACAAGTTTGAGTAATAGAAACCTAATAAGCCTTTTCTTATCAGAAGGCTATCTTTACCTCCAAACAAAATATATTCATGAAGAGTCCATTATTTTTATGCTTTCTTGGGCAAACTTTGAGATGGTCATGTAGTAATAGGAATGATCATTAGAATATTGAGTATTGTTCCATTTTCTACCCATGGAAATCCTGCTGCTTTATTAGTAAGACATAAGCTGGAGCAGAAACATAGATCAAGAAACTCATGCCCTTCAGATTAATTTAGATATATTCGCATGCTTTTGATTAATGTAGGAGTTCTTCTCCTCCTAGGTGAAACTGTTAATTCATTTGGTAAAATCTGATCTATCTTCCTTAGTGAAGAGAAATAGAATCATTTGCTAGGGATACAATAGATACCGGAGCCACACATTTGTTTTAATCTCTGGTGATATACCGTGCTGTAACTGAGAAAATGCCCCATCTTTGTTTTCTGCTGTTGGTTCGATGTTTATCAACCTAATGCTGATTTAATATGGGACTAAGATACAAGTGAGGAATGGAAAGTATTCTCAGAAGCTGAAAAAGAAAAAAAAAAGAAGGAAAATTTGGTTTTGATATATGGCCATTAGCTACCATCAATGAATCTATCCAATTGACGCGGTACCACTGTTTAATTATCTGCATTATTGTAGGGATGGAATTTGAGGGAGGGTCTTTTTTGTAGCCCTTTACTGCAGAGCTTACAACTTCTACCTACAATTCATATTCATTTGGTCTTAGAGAAAGTTGGTATTAAATGATAATGGCATAAATAATCCTTACACCCATCTCTCTTTCCCCTAGGATTTATCCATTCAGTATAAGGTGAGAATAAGGAATGAGGTAAATATACTCGCATATTAATTCAAATTTACAAACTTTTTTTAGTGTTTACTATCTATCAGGCACTGACTTAGATACTCGATGTGAGGAGGCAAACAGCAATAAATCATTTCTGTTCCTCAAAATCTCAGTTTAGCAGGAGAAAAGGATGATTTGTCACAGAAATCAACACACTTAGAACTATGTCTTAAGTCGGATTTCCTGAAAGCTCAGCGTCAAATGGGGGTTCTTGTGCAAGTGATTTACTGATAGAAGGCTTTCGGGAGAAACTTGTAAAGAAGTGAGGGGAGTGTATTAGGGCACGAGAAGAGGGTAGACAAAGATGCGGGTTCAGCTAACTCTAGCCTCAGCCTAACCTCCACGTGAGCTCGGGGGTAAAAGGATACCTTAGACATGTCTCACCTTGTGTCAAGAGGCTGGGAATGTGTTCTCCTTGAATCATCCAGTCATGTGGCAAAGGCTGTCCTCCTAGGCATTTCTGGGCCTTATTGGCCAGACAGTTCTCCGGAGAAAGATGACTGTGGGCCATTAGCAGTCAAGACTCACAGTGGCTGAGAGATGCAAATATTGTTCCCTAAAGGTGGTCAGGGTAAGGTAGCCTCCACTTCTGGGGACAAAAATGAGTATAACAGCTTTACGACGAGGTAGTTCAGAATCTTGCTGTCTAGACTGATATACAAACAGCTCAACACAGTGTGACTAGTATAATTATAAGAATTGTACAAGGTGGCATGCTCAAGGGAGTGGTTACTCAATTATATGTTCATTGTACTTCATCTCATTGCACAAAATGCTGGAAGTATTTTTTGAAATAGCCTTATCTTTTCAGTGGTAAAGAGTATGGTCATGGAAGTATCTTCAGAAAAGGTGATAACCAAGGTATATTTCTAAGAAATAGGCATTGTGAACGTAATACTGGTGAATGGGAAATTATTAAGAGTGCAATGTTTAATCTATGACCCTGAATTAAATCTCAGTGGCAACTCTTTTTCAACCCTATTGCCATTCTATCCCATAAGGGTATAATTAAGCATTTGTATATAAATAATAATAATACTGTATTAGAATACATAATTGTATAGCATATAGCATGTATTATATGTACTATATAATATCGTATATATTATATTAAGTGAGACTTTAAGAAAGAAAGAAGATCGGATTTTAAGGAAGCAGGCCACTTAGAATCCAATGATAAAAACCTTTTCTCAATAGTAAGCACGCGAAGATAGCATTCTCTTTTGGAACTAGGAAGGAAGCTATCAACGTGAGTCTAACCCTATCCAATATGAGTCAGAATTTGTTGCAAGACGTAGATACATTTTTGTTTAATAATGGATTTGGCCTGTCAGGTTAAGTGATTGAGGTGTGTTTTCGTAAAACATTTTGCCAAAGGTAGTCTACAATATCCAGTGATATTTTCGTTTAATTATACATTGTTTGACTTGATACATCTTGGAAGTAATGTCAGTAATGTTGGCTGTAGGCTTACAGACCCTCCTGGGAATAGGCCTAACCCAGAACTGGGAACATTTCTGATGGGTTCCAGGTTTCCATTGGTCATCATGTACTCCGGGGTTTGTTTAGTTTTGGTGGTAATACATAAAAATTATGTTTCAATATACTTATCTGATGTACTGCCCACTCAAATATCTGTGTTTTAAGAATATAATAGAATTATGTGAGATTTCTTTGTATGTGTGGCTTGGTATCAGTTTCTATGGTTTCTTTCTTCATTTAAAACCCTGGACTATAGTACTTGGCTTAGAGGTTGAGGAACTGGCAGACCATTAATTTAATTGTGTTCATTATTTATTACTTGAGATTTTCATATTTCACATTCTTTTTAATGGTCTTCTCAATATTTTCTCAGAGTTTTCTTTTAATGTGTAACCTGAAAAGGGACATTTTATTTTATTTTTTTAAAAAAGGAAACTTTTTGTTATCTCCATAATTAGCTTCTACATTTGCATATTTTTCCCATGTGAATCTTTTCAAAAATTGCTTGTATACTGGACATTTACTTAAGAAACAAAGTTACATTGTCTCGGCGATGGGTTAATTCCTCCATGACGGATGGCTTGAATGGTAGATGACTAGAGAAGGAAACTTCTTATGAAGAGAGATGTGAGGGGGAGAGAATGAGGGAAACACAAGGACATGTGTCCACACATAGACATACACACCCACAGGTAAGTGACTCTAGGACAAAACGTCTTAATTTGAATAACATCTGGGGCTTACCGTCCATAGGACTCTCACAAAGGCTTCTGGAACAAAGCTGCATTAGAAAGTACTTGCAATTTATGTCTCTCTGAAAGTTGTTATTCTTATTTATTCTTTCCTGAGACAAGGGGATACATGAATTCTTATTCAGATATCACAAGGACATGACAGGCACAGGGAAATCAGTTCTTTTATTTGCATAACTTCTGTCCTTTTATTCACATATTCCCCTTGGGGTAAGTGAATAGTTTAAATTTTGAGAGCTGTGTCTTTCAAGGCTATATCTCTGTAGGCCAAGTGGAAAGTTTAAAGTAAGCACCTGGGTAAGGGAGGGTAGAAAGGCTCCTTAAAAGAAAATTCTCTCTTAGCCAAATTGGCTATTAAAAGCCTGATTAACCTAATTGGATATCTGCTTTTGTCCATTTCACTGACAATACTTAGACTCAATTTCATGGTTTCTAGAGCAATAATTCCTTTGTAGTTCCAATTAAATTAAATCAAAATAGGCCTTGAATTAGGCTGTTTCTCCTCTCTATCTCCATATTTGGGGTTTGAATAGGAGAAAGCAGACATTTAGAGGTGCTTTCATTTCTCTTGGTGAGTAGTGCCGTAGTACAGTTGGTTATCCCAGGCTGGTTTCATCCCTTAAGGATGCATAGCAGCTTTTAAAGCTCTTTCTCGTGGCAACACCCTGGTTTCCCTTTAGTGAGAGTCTCTTTCACTCTCAGTCCATGTGGTTTGGGTAAGGCAGAACTTCCCTGCAACCCCTTCACCCATCCCAGACCCTCTAGGAGGTCAGGTGACACAGGTCCACAACGAAAACACCTTGTCTTTACTGCCAGGATGGGCACAAGATCTCAGGTGGGCCAAATTGTAGATATTCTGGTCCTTGCAACCAGACTATCCAATCAACACCTCCTTAGAAGGATAAAGGGGACTTCTCTTTTCTCTTGGTTTTAAGTAGTTATAAACTGAATAGCCAAATGAAAAGCTATTTTCTCACTCTTATTCTGTTATTTTTTTAAAAAAATAACATGTCTGGGGCTTGCTCACTCCATTTAGTTCATCATCTAACAAAATCCCACAGTAATTCTATGAGGTAGGTAATTCTGTTATTCCCACTTACTCATGAGAAATTGAGACATAGGCATAATAAGTAGCTTTCTTAAAGGTTTCATGCTGAAAAATAAATAGTAGGCTGGCTTTAATCTACTGTCTGACCTGAAACTTGAGCTCTAACCACTGTACATTGTCTGTAGGGATTCTAGTAAACAGAAAGAAAGTCTACATTTAATTATCCAACATCGAAATAAAATGTATATTTGGAATCAAGGAATGAAGGAGAAGCTGGGGAAAGTATGAGCTAGAGAATTGCAGAGTCAGAGGGACCTTAGTCTCTCAGCTATTGAAGATCAAGATCTGAGCATCTTCAGGGTGGTAGGGCAGAGGTGAGTATATTCAACTAAGCTGAATCCTGGCTAGATACCAACCAACCTAAATCTATAACTTGAGACGGCCTGAGGCATCACATCACGTGATCTTCAGTGTACGCTCCACATTCTAGAGTATTCTGAAGTTTTCTAAAACTAAGTGATGAGTCTGGTTTGTACTCTGTTGTTTCACCAGTTCATTCATTCATTCATTCATTCATTCATT
>NW_011888835.1:7459227-7471065 GCF_000151845.1 Pteropus vampyrus
AAAAAATAACATGTCTGGGGCTTGCTCACTCCATTTAGTTCATCATCTAACAAAATCCCACAGTAATTCTATGAGGTAGGTAATTCTGTTATTCCCACTTACTCATGAGAAATTGAGACATAGGCATAATAAGTAGCTTTCTTAAAGGTTTCATGCTGAAAAATAAATAGTAGGCTGGCTTTAATCTACTGTCTGACCTGAAACTTGAGCTCTAACCACTGTACATTGTCTGTAGGGATTCTAGTAAACAGAAAGAAAGTCTACATTTAATCATCCAACATCGAAATAAAATGTATATTTGGAATCAAGGAATGAAGGAGAAGCTGGGGAAAGTATGAGCTAGAGAATTGCAGAGTCAGAGGGACCTTAGTCTCTCAGCTATTGAAGATCAAGATCTGAGCATCTTCAGGGTGGTAGGGCAGAGGTGAGTATATTCAACTAAGCTGAATCCTGGCTAGATACCAACCAACCTAAATCTATAACTTGAGACGGCCTGGGGCATCACATCACGTGATCTTCAGTGTACGCTCCACATTCTAGAGTATTCTGAAGTTTTCTAAAACTAAGTGATGAGTCTGGTTTGTACTCTGTTGTTTCACCAGTTCATTCATTCATTCATTCATTCATTCATTCATTTATCCTTTCAGTTTATATTGAATATCTGCTAAGTGCTAGGTATTAGATGTCTAGAATATATCAAGGTATTTGCTCTCAAGGAATTCCTACTCTAGAAAAGGAGATAAATGAGTTAAAAAGAAACTATAACGAAGAAATAAATATTCAACAATTTTAGTAAAAAAAAAAAAGAAAAATTATAACAAAATAGATTTGGTGACTGGGCCCATATTGGAACAGTCGAGCCAAGGAAGATGGCTCTCATATTAATATTATTTATTGAAATATGGATAAATTTTATTCTGGAAATGTTCCCAGATGTCTTTTCCTGCTAGGAAACAGAACAGTTTTATAAATAGCAACTTTCTGCTCATAAGCTGACTCTGCTAGAGGCTACATTTAAAGGGTTTTATGCTGAAGTATTGAAATATAATTGGGAAAAATGCAAGGAATCAAATGCACTTGGATTCTAATTCAACTTAACTGCTTACTAGGTATATGATATTATATAAGTTATTTAGCATCTTTGAGTCTGAGTTTCTTTAACTGTAACATAGGGATGGATATGTAAAATTTGAATGAATTTATAAATATGATGTCCACCTCACATTAGTATTCACTTGCTCGACAAATGTTAGTTTTCTTCCATTCCATGGCTTCTCAGTTTTGTTTTTTTCCCCATTTATCAAATTGGGATAACAATACTTACTTGTAGAACGGATCGTTCAATGAGAGAGTATATGTCAAAAAAATGATTAGCACATAGTAGATGCTCAATGTGTCAAATTCCCCTGCCTTTTTGAAAATATTATTTAAAATGTAAATGGAGTCTTAATTGGCAAAAGTATTTCTCTGATAAATTTTAAGAAGAAATAAATCCTACATATGTAAATAATTACATTCTTCACTCAGAGTGAAATATACCTCTCCAATTTGCATGGAAAAACACAATAGAAATTAAAGAAAAAGCAGGAGGCAGATCACAAAGGCATATAATGTATAATGGAACTAATCAAGACTTTAGGTAAGATGATCTATATGTATACTCTTAATGGCTCGATTAATGTTATCATAGTCTTATAAAAATTTAAAAAAATGCTTTGGAACCATAGATAGTACAAGAGAAAAACATTGACTTATTTGTACCATGGAAAAGTGATTTAGAAATAAAGTTTTTATTCATTTGTCACATATATTTTTATAATATTGGACCCAAACCTTGTGGTTGATAGTCTGGTTCTATAGAAGCCCTCTCTCTGCTGAAAAGTAGTTTTCTACTCTGAGTCTATTCTATTTTCATTTATGCTGGAATGATGAAAAATGCAATGTGAAATTGCTTTTCATCCAATTTAATACCAGTACAGGAACTCCTCTCTAGAATAGTATTTAATTAAAATTCACTGCGGCAGATGTGGGTTGTGGACCTGGTCAAAAGGCGTAAATTCCCACCCCACCTTGTGATTGTTTTAGTAGAAGATTTCCAGGCGTTACTTCAAATGATCTCAACCATGCATTGCAGGTAATGAGGGAGGCATAATTTCGTACCCAGCTTAGTAACTCATTGGCTGCTGTTGAATATGGTTTTATTTTCCATTTGGTGGGCTGGAACATCCCCTCAAATTAGAGAGAAGGGAGCTCTTTGCATTTTATAAAAGCACAGCTCCATTAGGAGTGAGTAATAATAGCATGGACTCTGATTTTTTATAGTCAATTTTATTTCTGCTTTAAGGAACAAATTCTTTTTTTTATTACATTTGTAAGCAGAGGCAGAATGGCTCTTGGTAAAAGTTAAGGTAGGAACAATTCCAGCAAAGACAATTTAAATCTACACATTTAAATAAAATTCAATTTGACTTTTTTTCCAAATAGGTATTAAGCCCCTACTATATGCAAAAGAGTATGCTCAGAGAATGTATGTTGAATTAAGTGTGTCAATATTCATTATTCAGATTGGTCCACCAACGTTGAATAGAATCTCCCAATTTTGTGCAGTTATGTGATTCAATTAGTCATGGATAACTTTGATTTCCTTCTTGTCTTCTTATTGTTACCTATAAAATTTTAGAGCTGTTTTACATTCTCGGAATACATTTGCTTACGTAAAAGCTGATTTTGTGAGGGCAATCTCCTGTTAAGATTCCAAGAGTACATCAAAGGAGCAAAAAAGAATGAAAATAGTAAGAATTAAAATGTCTAACCTCTGTTGAGGTCTATACTGTACTGAGTTCTTTGTATTCATCATCAACTTTAATCATCATAATAAATCTTCAGTTACATTCCCAGAATTTCTGAGACAAAGTTTCAAGGAAAAAATAATAAAAAGTTTATTATCAGAGTTATGTTGGTGAGACTCTCTATCCCCTTACGCACTAATTCAGTAACAAAACATGAAAAAATTTCCTTTGTCAGAAACCTTTCCTTTGCCAGGAACTAGTTGAGAGTTCCTGCACTCTGGATGAATGTGACACTAGCCAGTAGGGAACTCTAGACACTCTCTCCCCATAATCCTTACCCCCAGCAAAGCACCATGTGATCAGGAAACAATCTCTCAGATCTCAGCCTCTCTCAGGGCAGGGCAAGAGTTGGAGTACACATTTCATACCTCAGTTTTTCTAGGGCTGCCCAGAAACTGGCTTTTGTCTGGCTTGTCTCAGAGCGCTAATGGGATCTGGCATACTCTAGCCACCATAGGACCAGTGACATCAGAGATGATGGTTTAGGCTGGCAATTACCATAGGCTTCCCCCAGATCATCACAGAGCAAGCAGAGGAAAACAAACAAATAAACAAACAAACACTAGGTCCCAGTTTCTCCCTAAGGAACAAAAGAGTTGGATCATACATTTAGTGCCCCAACTTTCCTGGAGACTGCCCAAAGGACTTCTGTCTTGCCTGTCTGAGAGCACTAACTGGATACAGCATACTATTGTGGGGGTCCATGAGAACAAAGATAGTGGTTTGACCTAGCGGCTACCATAATCTCTCTACCCAGCTCAGAGCAGGGAGAATGAACCCCAGATCTCAGACTACTATGGACAATATACGCCAAAACAAATTGGATAACCTATAAGAAATAGATAAATTCTTGAAACATGCAGTCTACCAGACTGGATCACAAAGAAATAAAAAAATCTCAACAGATCTATAGCTAATAAGGAGATTGAAGCAGTAATCAAACCCTTCAAACAAATACAAGCCCAGGACCAGATGGCTTCGTCGGTGAGTTCTACCAAACATTTAAAGAAGAATTACTCAGTCCTTCCCAAATATCTTCCAAAAAATTGAAGACCAGGGGAACACTTCCAAATTCATTTTATGAGGCCAGCATTGACCTGATACCAAAGCCAGACTGAAAGCTATTTGTGTAAGATTAGAAACAAGGCACTTTTTTTTTGCCACTTTTATTCAGCATAGTACTAGAAGTGCTAGCCAGAGCGAATAGGCAAGAAAAATAAATAAATGTGCTCAAATCAGCTAAGAAGTAAAATGATCTCCATTTGCAGATGACATTATTATTAGGAAACTCTAGAGACTTAATAAAAATCTGTTACCAATAAACCAATGAACAAATTTAATAAAGTTGATGGATAAAAAATTAACATACAAAAATTAATTGCATTTCTAACACTAACAATAAACTATTTGAAAAGAAAACTAAGAGGGCAATTCTGTTTACAATAGCATCAAAAAAATATTGAGGAATACTTAGTTGAGAAAGTGAAAGACTTGTATACTGAAAACTATAAAATATTGATGACAGAAATTAAAGGAGACACAAATGAAAAGATATCCCATGTTTATGAATTGAAAGTCTTGATATTGTTAAAATGTTCATATCGCTCAAAGCAATCTACAGATCAGTGCAATTCCTATCAAAATTCCAATCACGTTTTTATGGAAATTAAAAAATAAACAATTCTAGAATTCATATGGAACCACAAAGGACCCCAAATAGCCAAAACAATCTTGAGAAAGAAAAACAAAGCTGGAGCCTTTGTACTTACTGATTTCAAAATATATTAAAAAGCTACGGTAATTAAAAGCAGTATGGTACTAGTCTAAAGATAAACATATAGACCAATGGAATAGAATAGAGAATCCATAAATAAACCCACACATATACAGTCACCTTTGATAAGGGTGCTAAAGATACACAGTGGGGAGAGGATAGTCTTCAACAAATGGTATTGAGAAAACTAGATAGTCACATGCTAAAGAATGAAATTCGGCCCCTCTCTTACACCATTCACAAAAATTAACTCAAGATAGATTAAGGACTGAAATGTAAGACCTGGGACCATAAAAGTAGAAGAAAACAGGAGATAAGCCCTTGATATTGGTCTTTGCAATGATTTGGGGGTATTATGCTAAAAGTACAAGCAACAAAAACACAGATCAACACGTGGGCTGTGTCAAACCACATAGCTTCTGCACAGCAAACAAAAGTCAACTAAATGGGACAGCAACCTATGGAATCAGAGAAAATATTTGAAAACTATGTAGATGATAAGGAGTTAACATCCAAAATATACAAGGACCTCATACAACTCAACAAAAATCCAAATAATCTGATTAAAAATGAGCAGAAGGCCTAAATAGACTTTTTTTTTTTGAAGAGGACATGCAAATAGCCAACAGGTACATGGAAAGATGCTCAACACCACCAATCACTGGTGAAATGCAAATCAAAGCCACAGTAAGATATCACCTCACACTTGTTAAAATGACTTTTATCAAAAAGTCAAGAGATAATAATGTTGGTGAGGATGTGGGGAAAAGGGAACCCTAGTGCACTGTTGATAGAAATGTAATTTGGTACAGTCACTGTGGAGGTTCCCCAAAAAGTTAAATATACAACTACCATATGATAGAACAATCCCACTTCTGGTTATTTATCCAGATGAATTGAATCAAGATCTTAGAGGGATATTTGTACTCCCATGTTTATTACCACACTAGTCATAATCGTCAAGATGTGAAAATAACCTAAATGTCCATTGACAAATGAATGCATAAAGAATATGTAATGTATTCATTAAATGAAATATTATTCAGCCTTGAAAAAGAAGAAAAGTCTGCAACATGTGACAACCTAGATGAACCTAGAAGATGTTATATTAAGTGCAATAAGCCTGACATAGAGGGCAAATACTTTTTGACTTAGTATGAGGTCTCTAAAATAGCCAAGCTCATAGAAGCAGAGAGTAGAATAATGGTTGCCAGTGCTGACAGGAAGGAGAAACAGTGTTGATCAATGGGTATAAAGTTTCAGCGATACAAAATGAGCAAGTTCTAGAGATCTGTTGTACAATACAAGGCCCATTGTTAACAATGCTATATTGTACATTTAAATATTTGTTAAAAGGGCAGATTTGATGTCTTCCTCACATATAAACAGAAAGGGTTTCCGGTCAGAGGAAAATCTCAGGCAATAAGTCAAAGGTGCTGGTAGCTGGAAGTTGGGCTGCGTGAGCAAGAATGTGGTTACGTGCTGAAGGGATATAGGCCGAGTGTCAGTGGTATCTGTCACGTCTTAGGTATGAGTTTTATTCTATTTTGCCAGAGAGGAAATTGAGCAAGGAGTTGTGGAATCCTTGCCAAGTCTCTCATCTGTCTGGAGCAGAGCTGGGGTTAAAAACAATACTTTTCATAGTCCAATGGAACTATGGAACAATACTTATCCTATAGGATTGTATCTAGCAAGTAATGAGAACTCAGCAGATAACAGGTAATATGTAATTGTCATGCTCTCATATGCCCGGAGTCTTCCAACAAGAGACTGGACAGTATAGCACATAAAGGACCAGGGATTAGGGACCTACATCCTAATCTCAGCAATACCAGAAAATAACAATGGTTTGGGGCACTGTAATATATCTACCTATTTTTTTTTTTTGGTGATATTGTAAAGGAGGTAGAAAAAGTGACTGTTCTTCCTCATTAAATAAATACAATTTCAATGATACAAGAAAACAGTAACCTTACTTAACAATCTCAAAATTAAGGAAAAATTAAGTCACACAAATTTTTTTATGCGGCGATTAAGATTTTTGTATTCTCCCTTCTAATCTCTTTCACATACACATACTTTTACCTGGCGATTATCATAACATATATAAATTGCTGTATGTAACATTTTGATGTTAAGTTTAAATAATGTAAGAAGGAGGCTGTCTCTATACACCTTTGACAAACCAGTGTATTACCCAATTTTTTAAACTTTTTTGGTCTGACAGATGAAAAGGGTACCGTAGTGTAATTTCTCTTGCTGCTAATTGAATATTTCTGCATATGTTTAAAGGTCATTGTTATTTTCTTTCTTTAATAATATGTATTTTCTGCTGAGGCAAAGTTCTAAGGTGAGAATTCGGCCCAGCTGATAACTTCATTTCAGCCTTGTGAGAACTTGAACAGAGAACCCAGCTACACCGTGTGGGAATTCTGATGAGGGAATAAATGATGTTTTAAAGTGCTAAGGTTATGGTAATTTATTACAGAGAAATAGAAAAGTACTGAATTTATGTTTCTACATAACTTTCATTTTATTTTTAATATCATCAGAGACTATTGCCATCATTTGCTCCTGACTTAACCATTTCCTTATAGTTGAACATTTAAGTTGCTTTTAATTGTATAGTATTATAAATACTGAAGTGATGAACATATTCATGCTTATAGCTTTATCCATTTTTAAAAATAATTTATTGTTTATTTCATTTACTTTTATATTGAACAGGTAATAGATTTTCAAAATCCAAATGTACAAAATGATTAACAGCAAAGAATTTTCTTCTATGCCTTGGTTATACAATTTCTCAATAAAAGTATAAACTTAATTTGAATTCTTCTAGAGATGGTATGTTCACTGTTCTGTATCTTGCTTTTTCACTAAACAATATGCCTTAAAGATTGTTCTACATCAGCACTTAAATGATAGTTTCTCTATGGTTGAATAATGTTTTATTATGTAAATGTACCATGATTTATTGATTGATGGGCATGTACAGTTTTTCAGAATTTGGTCCCTGGTCATGATGGACAAAATAATAGGGAACAAATTCTGATTAGGACAACCAGGAAAGCTTGATAAATGTTTTTGTTTGTTTGTTTGTTTGTTTGTTTTTTTAATGTCTGCCCGAAGGTTGTAGAGGGCTAAAAAGAGAATGATGAATTACTTGGTCAGGAGCTGAGGGGACTGGAAACCTGGACCTATGAGCCCAGCATTTGAGGCTGCTTTTTACCTGGGCAATGAGAAGACTGAGAAGGACTTTGTGACAGCCTCATTGGGCTATGTCATGGACCCTTCAAGGAAAGGAAGCCCTGGTGACCCCCTTAACTTTGGGCTGGGACTCCAAAGGGATGTACCTGAGGAGTAGAAATGAATCCCACATGATAGGCCCTCAAAAGGGACTGGTCACATTCTCTTCCTGAAATTGCATTGAGATGATCCAATGTTGCTAATAGCTCTCGATGGAAGCAAAGACAAATCTCCTCTGGAAAAGATCAAAATACACTTGGCTTCACATTATTTTTAGAAACAATTTTACACATACAAAGTCTCATTTGCCAAAACCAACCAAACCAAACAACAGGCACATGAGGAGGCGTGTTAACCTTAAGAAAAATTAATAGTTACAATGGAAAATAGATACAGATACACAGCAGTCCCAGAAATTCAGAAACCAGCTCGAAAATGCTCAAGGCAATAAAGAAAAAAAAATTTCAGTGGAGAATTGAAAACAGTATTGTTTACAACCTTTGCCCTTACAGATAGGGCAGCAGTGAATATACGTGTGCAATGTATCTGTAGAGGGAGTACGTAGACACGGTATTGGGTTCCGTGATGTTTGCACACACAGCCAGCAATGCCAGATGGCTCTTTAGAACGGTTCACCAGTCCGCACTCCTATCAACACAGCATGAGGGCACTTGTACCCCACAGTCTACCGATCCTTGTACAAAAATCTTCTATATGCTGATTCCTCGTGTTTTAATTCTTCCTATGTAATGACTGTTCTTATATTTTTTGTCTTCATTTTTTAATACATCATATTATTTCTAAAAATATATATTTATGTATTATTTATAAAAAATATACCAATTTCACATTATTGCTAGGCAGGATTCTCAATATGTTATTTACGTTTGAAAGATCTGTGGGGTTCCTTCAAACATTATAATTTTGTGATTTAAAAAACAGTTTTAAAAAGATTATTTATATCAGGGGTCTCTACTTTTCCTAAGAGGAATCTACTTTTAATTTTCCCAGAAGCTGCCTGTTTAAATACAACAGAGAAGTAGCTAAAAATTCCAAAGCAAACTAGGACAGAGGTGAGGAGGGGGCAGGAAGTCAATGTAGGCACAGCCATCATTTCAAAAATATATTTACTCACTCATTTAATAAACATCTAAATTTATTGCGTGCTGGGCACAATAAAAATGTCAATGATACAAAGATGAGTAAGACAGTCACCTCCCATGAAACAAAACAAAAGAAACAAACAAACAAAACATGTGCAGGGGAGGAGAGAGACTCGTAAAAACAAATGAATTGCAAGTGTAACTACAGAAACATTTGCAAAGCACGGAGGACACAGGTTTCTTCCATTTTATGACTCAGATTTTCCAGTGTAACATTAATGTGTTTATTATAATAGTGACACATTTTCAGAGTCATATTAGGAGAGAAAGAAAAAAAATAGAGATGAATCCACTGATTGTTGGATTCAGTCAACAAATATTTACTGAGTGACTTGTTTTGTCACTGTGCCAGGTATCAGGGATACAAAAGTGAGCAAGTGTTAAATGATAACCTTAAAAGAGCAAAAAATTGTTGTCTGATTTTAAAACTCCCAGGAACAATAGTTCACTATGCTTTATATAGCACATGATCCAGAATGTATAACATATTTCTTAGCTATCTGTGTTGATTGTCAGAGATCATGGTATGTGTGTACATATGGGAATAAGCGCCTTAACTTTGTGGTTTTGGCTATGTAATGCTAATTCCATCTTGTTTTGCTAAGAATGAACAAAGGTGAGTTGAAAAGGAGGTAAAAGTGTGAGGTGATGTAGATTTAGTCATTTTATTTCTGAGGCGATAATGGGGTCCTATGAATCTCACAGATTCTAGGAGAGAGCAACTTCATCCATTCTCTTTAAATCCCCATGAGGAAATACGTTGGATACTGAGGTTACCTCCCATCTTCCATTGTACTCTTCTTCCTCTATATTAACTGAAAAACTCATTCTTACCATATCGACTGCTTCACCGGCAGCCAGAGAGATCTGCGTAGAGGAGGAAGATTGAGCTGGACTTTGAACACAGAGTAGAATTTTGGTAAGTGTAGAGCAAATCGCGGGCAAAAGTGTTCTTCACTTTTGAAACAGGAATATGCAAGGTGTGTTCAGGAACTGTACGCACACCTTTTTAACTAGAGCAAAATGTTATATTGTTTTTATCTCCCAGAGCTGCCCAGGTGATTGAACTGGATTCTTACATGTAGTAAGCAATTACTGAGCAGTGCAGAGTCCTGTACTAATATCTATGGGTTATTAAGGAAGGTTTCTCAACCTTAAGGAAGCTGCCTTAAGGTTGAGAAACCCCACTGCAAAGATAAACCCATAGATATTAGAACTAAAAAGGCTTAAAATGTAATCTAGCACAATCTATATATTTTCAAGTATAGAAACTGAGGCCCAGATAGTTTGTGAATGAAAGCAGCAAAGCATGCAGGGAAAAGCACAAGTGCTAAGAGTCATTCAAACTCTTAAATTTCCATCACGGGAAAAGTGGCAGTTATGGCACAAGAAGCTGTCGCGCTTCGGGGAGATAGCACAGGCAAGCACAGGCACGAAATAAATACTAAATGAATATTCCCTGTTGTTTCCTTTCTTCCCTCTATTGATAGTAACATAGTATTTCTGTGGCAGAGTTAGGAATCGCTCTGCCTTGATTCCCAAGAGAGCTTCCTCCTTCACGGTACAGCAGTGCTGGTACTGTACCATGAGAAATTCCATGAGAATGGACCACAGAGGCCCTCAACTTTCTCCCAAATGGAGCAGGTCATCACAAATTCTTTTGTTGTCTTCTTGTGCATGTACCAAGCTCATTCTCTTCTCCAGACCTGTGAACACCTTGATTCCTAATCACCACACCTGTAGGAATATCGTTCTTCCTCCTTTCCATGTATCTAAGTCCTTTCATTTCCTCATTTGTGCATTCAGTCAGTCCGAATGGAGTCAGTCAGTTATTAAACATTTATCGAGCACTTATTATGTGCAATAGGATTTGAGATTACAGCATAACTCTGCCTTCAAGGAGTCCAGCTGGGGTACAGTTTAGTTGGAGCACAGATATGCTCTCCAAGAAAGTTCAGGTTAAGTGTTGTAGAGATATAGGCATGATATCTTGGGGACAGTGGGCAAGGGAAGATTAGGTCCACCTGAAATGTCTCTACCCTAATTACACATCCATCATGCCCATTATATTATTATATAAAAGATGCCACACACTGTTGAGCCTCTAAGTGTTTGTACTGCTTCCTGTCATTGTAGTAATGCTAGGATGTGAGCAGGTAAAAGGTATATCCAGCCGAAAAAGACCAAGGCCATCCAATCAAGCACAATATGTCAAGGACGTACCTCATGTTTACCTCGAGAGGCAATGAGTCATGTGCAGGGGTGAGGATGGATAATTCCTTCACTAACATACTTTACAAAGGGCCAACTGCAGTGTGTCTAAGTCTTGGTTGCACATCAGCATTGTCTGAGGAGCATTTGCAAACAACAAATGCTTGGACTCTATCCTAGACTTAGGGAAGCAGGATGTTTGGGGACGTAGCGCAGGCATATGGACTTTAAGTGACATATGGTTGATTTTGATAATTAATTAGCAGGGGCTGGGAAGTGCTTATCTCTTTTTGCCAGACATTTGCAGAACATTTGGATAGACATGAGTAAAACACAACCAGTCCCAATCCTGCCTTAGAAGACAAGTCTGTATTCTAGAAACACTGAGAGGTGTGAGAGACAGGCAAGCAAAGTTACACAATCACCTGGCTGAGGTCTCTGATGGAGACAGGTACAAAGTGACACTGGAACACAGAGATGGAAAGGTCCAACTCACTCTTGGAAACAGAAGGAAGCTTTTCAGAGGATGTTGCACTTGAGATGAAATATGAAGGATGCATAGGCATCTCCTAAGTGAGGAAGGACATCCCAA
>NW_011888835.1:7471643-7479794 GCF_000151845.1 Pteropus vampyrus
TATTTTCTTTCTCCAACAGAACTGTAAGCATGCTCTTGATGAGGTCATATCTTAACTATTATTTTTCCCTGTATCATCCATAATGCTTAGCAGAGTAAAAGACACATTTGAAAGGACAGTAGCTAATGGATTCATTAAGTAAACTGAGAGACACAAACCCATACTCGAGGTACTGTTGTAATATGGCTGCTGTATCCTATGTTCTGCCCAATATTTAGAGATCTCGAGAAGTCTTAAGCTGTGCTTCTTAATTTTAACATGAACACAGATCACCTGGGGATCTTATTAAATTCTGATTCATTATGACTTGGGTTGGAACTAAGACTCTGCATTTTAATAAGCGTCCAGATGCTGCTGCTGATGATGATGATATAGATTCCCACATTTTGAGTGGCAGGAATCTTAACATTCGGTTGCGTTATTTGGAAAACTTCTGGTGGTGAGATCATCTATGAACTCTGAGACTTACTACAGGGATTATGGAAATGGGGAGTCTTCACCACGAGACACTACGATTCCTTGGTTAAGATGTGATACAGCTCCTTAGGGACTGGTTTTAAAGGCAAGAGCATGTCTTTGAGGCCCCTTGGGTAAACATTGATGTGATGTGCCTTTAAGGGAATTTCTGATGCTGCTGCCAGTTTCTTCCTTGCACTGCCAAGGACTGAATTCCGCAAGAAAATCCATTAGTAACAGTGCAATGGATAATAGAACAGCGCGTAAAGTCAGAAGGCTCTAAAAACAGCATGCTATCAGCGTGCAATTTGTTTAGGCCTATATAAAATAGAGCCTTTTCTCAGGAATTTTCAAGTTTGAAATTTGATGATAAGCCAGTTTTTAATTTCCTGATACTTTCCTCTTTGTCTCTGTTCTCTTTTACATACTTATTGTCATATAACGGCAATCTGAATATCCGGAGGGCCTCACCAGTTTATAGGCATAAAGACAGCCACGTGGGTGAGGCTGAAGTCTGCTGGCATGATGCTGCTCATTACTATCAGCAGGAGCTTGATCTTCATTCTGAGGTCCCCTGACTTCTCTAGGGTCTCTCAGAGAAGCCCCAGGCCACGTCTCCCATTGTCCTCCCTGTTAATGTGGTTTTTTGCTTTCCTTTCTTCCATCATTCAGCAATGGACTCACAATGGCTTCTCCATCTCAGACAGAAACCCAGGACACTGCCGGCCTCCTTAGCATCCACTCCCTGCATGGGTGTGACCACCGCTTGCCTGGACTGAAGCTATCCCCTTGTGAGCCTAAGCTGGGAGGTAGTCCAGGGTAGCAGCTAAGAGAATTGTGTCTGGAGACAGGCTGCCACCTGTCAGCTGTGTGAATTGGGCCAGTTATTTAACCACTCCTCACCTCAGATTCCTTACCTGTAAATGGGATTAACTAGAGCTCGATATTCTCAAAATTCTTGAGAAAATAAGATAATCTGCTTAAGCTTCTAACACGTCATTTCTGGCCAAGAAAATACTCAGTAAATGTTAACCATTATTCTCGCTGCTTTTGTATTGCCCTGGTCTCAGCCTGGGCAAGCTTCATTTCACTGCCACGCATCTGAGACCAGTTAGCTAATAAGGTTTCCATGACGTGGCTGATGGCTCAGGACATGAGAAGGGAATTAAAGCTGCTATTTAATATGAAGACTCTAAGACGTAATAGACTCGAGGGTATTCTTCTGGGGTCCCTTTAAGGGACCTCCTGGCATGCCTGTAGGTCTGTCTATGTCCGAAGCCATTTTTCTCACACATTAAAAGAATGCCCTTGAACTTATCTAGACTCCTGCGAGTCCAGGCTCAGAGACGAGTTTCATCATCCTGGGGTCCATTTTGTCTTCCAGTATCAATTCCTCGTTAGGGTTGCTGACAGGAGGAGTCTCCACTTTCTTTAAAGAGTCTTTATCCTTCTCAGAGGTGTCACCTTAGTGGAATGTAAGCCTATGTCTCTATCTCCTTCCCAATCTTGCTCCAGGATTAACTCGCATTTCTTTGTGTAGAAGATAATTGAACTCAGCTCAATTCACACTCACTCTCTACTCACCTCACTCTTCTAAAAGTCTTTCTAAAATACGCTTTTTATTATTTTGCTTCCTGCTTAAAGCCATGTTGCCTCCCACCCCCACTCCTGCCCCCAACCCCCGCCCCCAGCGGCACTTTGGAGACAAAATTTTTATTAGCCTGAGAGGCTCTTTATATGTGCTGGTCCTTCTTCCTCAGACACCCTTTTCTCCTTTTTTTCTTTTGTTGTCAGAAACGCTCAGGCAACCTTCATGATCCAGCTCAATTCTGACTTCTTCTGTGGATTCTTTCTAGAGCCTGGCTGGCACCCTATATTCCCATGCATCAGCCAGGCCTCACTCCTGCAGGCCCCATGACTCTCTGGGTATTACTGCCTCACACTGCAGCGCACAACGATTTGCTTCTAGTTCTGCCTCCCACCACGAGAGGGATTCCATGAGAGCAGTGGTCACAGCAGTGGCCAGTGAATAAATGAATGTTTACCTTGCATTTTCCCTAGTTGTTTCCATCGGCTCTTTTTTTTTTTTTTTTCTGATCCTTCCCATAGGCCTTTGAGTTAAGTAGGACAAGTATTACACGATCGCTGCTTTACATATGAGAAAGGACGTTCGACAGCTAGGTGACCAGTCTATAGTCACCCCCTCAGCTGAGGTAAGAGAAGAGGGAAGTAAACTCAGGCTGAGTTCTTTGGACTTTAATTCCAATACCCCCTTTCACTACTCTGCTTCCTTTCGACAGAAACTAAACCCTGGTAGGAAAAGGGTAAAATCTCAAGGAAGACAAGACATGAGGTGAAGGAAGACTGAGATGAGAGGGTGACACACAGAGAGGGCACAGCTGCACCATCGCCAGGACGCGCAGAGAACGCCGCCAGGTGTGACGAGAACCTGGGGCTTTCTGTTGACTGCCTTACACGCGAGGAAGAAGCTCGTGGACTAAAATAAGGAGGATGGGAATGGGGGTGGGGAGAAAAAAAAAAAACAGATTCCACTTAAAATCTGGTCTCAAGCATCACCTTGCAAAGTGTCATTCCTGTTCAGCAGCCCTCTGGATCGCTCTAAGTGGCGATGGATAATTTCATAAAAGTCTTGAACAGCTGCTAAGAGTCCTTTTTAAAGCTGAAAGCAAAACAAACACGCCATGGAGCTTTACAGAGCTGAGAATAAGCTCCGGAGAGAGTGAGAGCCGCGGAAATAGTTCTGGGATGGAGATGGGAGATCACAATGTACCTTGTTTCAAACCCCACAAGCGTTGTCACCTCACCCACTTGCAAGTCCCGTGGGCGGTCTGAGCTTGGGAGAGGGGGGTGTGGGCCGGGGAGATGCCAGGCTGGGAGGCCTCAGAGCTATTTCAGACTCAAGGCCAACATCCACGGAGACCGTGAGTTCCGTCATCGAAACTGTCTGGACTTTAAGGCCCTGTATGCCAAATGCGGTTTCCAGAAAAAGGATCTGTCGCCTTTTTGGAAGCCCATCAACCAGAAGTTGTCTCGTCACTTTCACGCATGAGATCTTTTCGTTCGTGAAGGGTGTATTATTTTGCTTAATTATGGGCTCTGAGGGGATGGCACAGAGTGGCGGAAAAAGCTTGAGCTCGGAGTCAGAGAGACCTGGGTCTGAATCATGGCTCTGCCCCTGCCCCCAGCTGTGAGACACTGGCCTGGCGGGCCTTTGTGACCAAGAATTACCCTACAATATTTACCTATAGTGTAAGGTAGTTGTTAGGGTTAGATTGTTCATTCACTTCACAAATCTTGCATCGTCCTTCTATGCAGATATTTAGTAATCAGTAGCTAGTATTAATTGTCTGGCTCTATTACATTAACATTTGGCAAATGAGATTTTGTTTTCACTCTAAAAGTTGGGTATGTGTACTGGTGTGTTTATATGTATATATGCCTATTAATGTATATGTCATATATTTTCCTTTTGCTTGTAAAAGCTACTGTTTATATTAAATTTCCATTTTCCAGTGGAACTTGCCATGATTTGGTATGAAAATACCTCCCTAAACTCACCTTTCTTAGGAAGTTTTCTTAAATGAGGCCTTAAGGTGCCCTACAGAGGCTGATTTTCATCACCTGGACAATTTGTTGTTTTTAAACACGTATAGTTTCTTTTGTAATCATCTATGCAGTGATTCATTCTACTTTTCTAAAGGAAGGAGTGATTCAGAAAATTGATAAGATCAGAATCCTTTTTCTCCATCACTTACTCACTCACTGAGACTTGACTCTTCATCCCAAGATTGGGGATAACGTACCTTACAAAGTTTTTTTCCCTGGGGAAAAAAAAAATCAGATAAGATCATAAGTGGGAAAGGATTTTATAAATTATAAAAGATATGTACGTGCAAGGCATGATGTGACTTTTGCTATAGATCCTTTAACAGCAGTTAGGAAAATTCTTTGTGCCATGACCACCTGCCTAACGCTGTTGACTGGCTGGTGTTTGATGCCTGGGAGTCACCTCGAGGTTGCTGAGAGCCTCTCTCCACGACCGGATGTCAGGAGGTTGGGCAGCTTCCCTGAGTAATTGTCTCCTCTGACTCATGTTCCTTGCAGTCCCCATAATGACCTGTGCGCTACCCAGGGTGAGCAAGGAATTTCCTCTTGGGGGTTGTTTAAGGAATAACCCCAAACATTCAGCTTAGTCTTTTTTTACACCCCTTCCAATAATACTACCTACCTGAGTAGCCACAGAACAAATCTGTGCTGCTGCGGATTCAAGTTTGCTGAAATGTATTTTGAGCGGACACTCTGGGAAGGGCACAATATCTCCACTTTTCTAATCAGACTGTCTTCGAGGATACTTATGTCTCCTTAAAGACCTAGTTGGGATGGAAGAACATAATTAATATATACAGTGAGTGCCAACAGATGGTCAGGGGATACTTTTTAGCTGTACATGACTATATCTCTGTTTCTGGCTTCTCTTTTTTCACCTTTTTTCCTTACTTTCCCTTTACTATACTCTCTTCCAATAAATAGACCTGTCATGGCATTCCCATGCATACGCTATTAACTTTATGAGAAGTATTAGTTGTAGACATGTAGTCTAGAGCTGAGATTTTCATCCCTTGCTGTTTATTGTAATTACCTGAGACTTAAAGGGTACCGATGCTTGGGCCTCAATAGAATTGATACCTGAGAGGCGTGGGCCTTGGGCCTGATGCTTTCCAAAATTTCTAAAATGATTCTGATGTGCATCCAGGGTATACTAGTTGAAGATACTTGGGAAGCGAAGATATGACAAAACCCTTCTAAAAATAAAATAAGATTTATGGCTCAAAGAGCTGCAATCATGTGGTTTGGCCACACTTGCTTGTTATCTACCCATCAAATAACAAACATTTTTTTGAGAACCACAGAAAGGGGTTGGTGATGCCTAGGAAAAGCTTCTAGGTAAGTTTTAAAGATAAGATGAATGACCACAAAACACCATTAGAGCTAGTACTGTCTGGGAGCATATTCTGAGCCATGTGCTACACTAAACACTTTTATGTACATTATGTCACTTAGTCTTCCCAACAACTCTACAAGGCATTATTATTATTCTTAAATTACAAATGAAGAGACAGAGGCACCGAGTGATTGCTTAATAAATAGCTCAAGAACTGACTGCTAGTTAGACGTGTACCCAAGAGATTCGAATACAGGTGGTTGGACTGCAGTCTTCCTTTTAATCATCATATGATATCTCTTCTCTGCATTGACAGATAAGATGAAAAGATGGAAATTTACTGGAGCAGTGATTGTCAATCTTGTCTACTTACCAAAATTATTGGGGCATCTTTGTAAAATGTTCTTTGATCAGATCACGCCTTAGGCCAATTTAATCTACATCTCTCAAGAACGGGACCCAGACATCAATAGTTTTTAAAGTGCTCTAGGTGACGCCAATGTACAGACAAGATTGAAGACTGCTAGGTTAGAGGAAGGAGAAAACACAGACGAGAATTATCAGGGAAAGCTTTATAGGTAATACGTTACCTGAACTTGACATGAGACAGAATAATGTCCCCTCCCTGCCAAAGATGTTTGTGTCTCAATCTTTGGGACCTCTGAGTATATGGCATTGTATGGCAAGGGGGAAATAGGTGTGCACATGGGATTAAGACTGTTAAATCAGCTGACGTTAAAATGGGGAATTAGCTTGGATGGTCCAGGTGGACCTAATGTCATCACATGGGCCCTTAATTCTGAAAGAAGGAGGCAGAAGAAAGAGAAACAGAAAGATGGCAGCATGAGTACTCAGCCCGATTTTGCTGGCTTTGAAGATGGAGAAGGGACTTACGGAATGCAAGTGCCCCAGGGCATCCAGAAAGAACACAGCCCTTGCCAACACCTTGATTTTTAGCCCAGTGAGGCTCATTTTGGACTTCTGACCTCCAGAACTGTAAGAAAATAATGTGTTGTTTCGACCACTCTTTACTGTTTTAGCAGCAATAGGAAAATTAATATTGTGCCTTAAAATGCAAGGGCTGAGAGAAATGTATGGTACAAGTGAAAAATACCTATTTAAACAGCAAATTAGATTTTCTGTGTATAGTTATCTGTGTACTGAGTACCTTACCTCTCTGCCCTCTGCGATGCCTCTACAGTGTAGGCATCTGCAGCTTGAAGTTGAGCCAGGAGTCAAACCCAAGCCTTTTGGACTCTAGAATTAGTGCTCATTCCAATTGGGATACTGTATGCTTTTCTTCAAAACTGTATGGAATTCTGGTGGTTTTTCTGTACTCTCTTGAGCAAAAGGCAAGGAAGCGTGATGTCACAGGGGATCTTATGAAACAAAGAGAAAGGATTCCCATACGAGCTGCTTAGAGAAAAAAATTACTGCGAGTTACTTAGATGTTTAAAGAAGATTGATCTGATAGGTGCATGTAAGAAGGATTGGCATAAACGGGATTGGGGGCAGACAGATCAGTCAAGAAGTTGGACCAACAACTTTGGCTCCTGAGGGTTTGAATTCTGAAGGGCAGTGGTCATGGTGGTAGTGGGAGTGGAGAGAAGAGGATGAATCTAGGAAACCTGGAGAAGAAAATCAACCCAGGGGAAAGTACCCTACTTGAGAAGGGCAAAAAAAGGCAGAGTCAAAGACTCCAGGTTTTCAGGTGTGGCAGGCTTAAAGGGTGGTTGCCGGTGCCTCTGACAGAATTGAGGATGCTAGAAGATGGGAACAAATTTGGGGAGTGGGATGGAGTAGAGTAGTGGCATGTAATCAAGAATCTGATTGGTGTATGTTCTTGGGAGGGGAACTCTAAATCCTTGGTCTCTCCTGAGTGATAAAAAATGTCTTTTTAAAGTTCGTGTAATGACTCATGGTAGGCTCCTAGAAAATGTTAACATGGGGGCTGGTCTCAAGAGAGACCAACCATGTTAATTAAAGTGCTGGGAATTTGAGCTGTCTTGACTTCTGGGATATGGAAGAGAACTGGAAATTGAGTTCAATCTATCATGCTTACAAAATGAAACCCCAATAAAAACTCCAGACAGTGGGGGCTCCTGGGTAGTAAACAACACATAATTGATGTGCCGGGCGAGTGATGCATCTGATTCCACGTGGAAAGGGCATGGAAGCTCCATATCTGGGACCCTCCCAGATCTTAGCCCTAGGAGTATCCTGTATAATAGAGTAATCTTAAGAATAGTACTTTTTCGAGTTCTGAGAGTCATTCTATCATCAAACCTGAAGGTATTATGAGAACCCCCCTTTTTTGTAGCCAGTCTGTCAAAGTGTGGGTGGCCTAAGGACCCCTAAGACTGTAACTGGTGGCTGAACTCTGAAGAGGATAGTCTTGTGGAGGACTTTGCCCTTCACCTGAGAGGTCTGCGCTAACTCTGGCTAATTAGTGTCAAACTTGAATTTCTGTTCATCCGCTTAGGGCAGAAACAGAATAGGTGGACACTAAAAGAACACAAGTATCTATGGGCAAGACTCAGAATTGTGTGAAACCAGTTTCCCCTCAACACTAAGGCAAAAAGAAAATGCAGAGGACGTGAAATACAACTTTTAAATGCTCGCTCCTTGATCCTCAATTGATCTCTTTTTGACTTCCCCAGTGCCTTTGGGCCAGTGCGATAGAATGAAATAGGGGTTTTAAAGACAAAGTGGAGTTCAAATTCTATCTCTGT
>NW_011888835.1:7480159-7490372 GCF_000151845.1 Pteropus vampyrus
TGATCTCTTTTTGACTTCCCCAGTGCCTTTGGGCCAGTGCGATAGAATGAAATAGGGGTTTTAAAGACAAAGTGGAGTTCAAATTCTATCTCTGTTACTTACTTGCTATGAAATGGTAAGCATGTGACTTATTCTCTTTGGGCTATAGCCTTTTATCTTTAAAATGGGAATATTAGGCCCAATTTGTAAAGCCGTTAAGAGAATGAACATTCAGAAGGTAAGATCTTGGCACATGACAGATGCTCAGTGAATGTTATTTTCTGCTGTCCTTTAAGGTTATTTCCAACTGGAATGATTCTTTCTGAGAGATTTTCTTTTATCCAGATTCATCAAAAGGAAGTCAAAGTGATTGATGTGGCTTCCCTGAACACTCAACAAACTCCATAACTCTTCGGGGATATGGTGACTCAGCATCACACATGGCAGTGGCTATTAGAGTTCTGCCTTAGAGAGGGTCTTACCATAATTGAAAATTCACGATCTCTGCTATGCTTGTAAAGGGAGAACATCTCTACGATGCTTACAACTGCTTGGTGCCACATTTGTCACAAACTATTTGAGCTGCAGTTGCCCCGTGTCCAGACCCTACGTAGCACCATTGTCATATGCATGCCATAAACTTCAGTGACTTACCCAGGGAGGCCCAGCAAGTCTGGAGCCCAGAATGAAAGCCGGGCCAGCAAGAACCTCCTTCTTTCTTTAATTGCCTTCTCCTGATTCTCTGTTCTTTTATTCTACGGTCAAGTGGTTACAGCTCTGAACAAAATAACCAGCATAGTTTTCTAGAGGAATGCCCTGTTAACGTCTCCCTCTAAATGATCGAACAAAATGGCCAGGAACCATCCCTTGTGTAAATTTTTCTTTTGTGAAGGGTTAAGTTTAAAAAACAACACATTACCATGCCAAGTACTGTGGTAAAAGCAAAGGGTATCCAAATAAGCTTGAGGTTTTAGTCAATTGATTGTGCAGGCAGGGAGGCTGAGCCCCAAAGCAATCACACTATTTGGGAGAAGAGACAGGACTGAAAATCAGGTGTGTCTCACTCCAAAGCCCTTAATCCTTTACTGAAAAGGTTTATTAACCCACATGGGCCTGCTTCTGAGGAAGACAGCTACTTATTTCTAGGTGGAATCTACCCTTTTCTTTTTATTCCCAGAGCCCATCAAATTTTATATTTTTTAGAAACTTTATTATGACATTTCCTGTTCTTTAAATGTGGCTTACTCAACAGAGCCAATTTTCAAATAATTAGGAAAAGATCTATAGTGCCAGTTATACCCAAGTGTAAGTCTGCTGGCTCTAATTTTTTTTTTTAATACCCAGTCCCAAGTTCATGGTTTGAGTTTAAACAGAAATTTATTCTGGAGGCTTTAGCGAAGTTTGTTTCTTTTACCATCTCCTCTTAGTAAGCATATCCTGGATGCTTTCCTTGCCACGAGTGCTTAATGGCAGAGTACATCTTGTCACCATCCAAGGCAGATCCTTTAGAGTGGCATATTCTCCTGGCTGGAGAGAAAAATCTGATCCAGACCCAACAAAAAGCAGATGGAATTTTCCATACAGAACCATTACTCTTGGATTCCTGGCTAGTGGCTTTCCGTTTTTCAGAATTGTGACTTTCTCTCTCTTGACTCTTGCTGTCATTCTATTTCAGGAGTGATGTTTGGCATCTGAAGCTTAAATCCAAAGGTGTAGTAATCGGGATAGATCACTGTAGGATGTATAAGACTTGGGATATCTGTGACTAGATCAGGCAAAAACTGCACCCAGTCTAAGCAGGAGATAATAGTAGAGATCCCCACACAAGAATGGTGGGTATCAGAAGCCAGCTGCAGGGACTGTTAGGTCCTTAGCAAAATGAGGATGATATAATGAGTTGGTCAGGGAGAGTCAGCTCACTGGGTTTTGGGGATCTAATGAGATGATGTCTATCATGGTCTTAAGTGTAGGGCTGTGCTCCCAGAAAGTTCACAGTAAAGGGCATTTTCTGTGAGTGCCAGGATCACTGTAGCAGCAATGGCAAATTTGGAGATGACTCAGTGACCTCCTGGCTTTTGGCTTCATGGAATATTCTTTCCTAAGAACCTAAATAGACCCAGAATCTGGGGCTAACAGGAAAGCATTCAATAAATGATAGTGATGATTATCACTGCTATTGTTATTACCCTTAGCATCAGCATTAAGGGAGACAGGTAAACAGGTGATAAGTACAATAATAGATACGTGCACAGGAAGATTAAATCATCCAAAGAGGGTGAGCAGTTTGTTCCTCATCTTCATTAAGAGCAGCTCAAAGTTGACACGTCTCTGAGCTCTGAGTTCCTCCATCAGTTGTGCAATTTAGTTTCTCGCAGCCTCCTTTGTATCCTCAAGGATTAGATATGATATTTCCCAAAACCGCCCAATAAGAATTTTAGCACCTTAGCACCCCACTCCTGACCCATAGACTCAACGGGTCTAGGAATGTGCATTTTGTATAAACATCCCAGGCTATGCTTATGATTACGTAAGTGTGAAAAACACTGGGTTAGAAAATGTATAAAGGCCCACCTGCTCTAAAATTCCAAGTAGGAGTTTATATTAAAGAAACTATTTTTGCCCAGTCTATGTTTCACTGTGAAAGCTTTTAAGTCCTGGAATTGGGTTCTATTGGCTGTGTATGTGTGTGTGTGTGTGTGTGTGTGTCTGGGGTGGGGGGGAGAAGGGTTGGGGAATCACTATAAACTTGCTTAAATCCAAGGTCATCACTCTTCAGGATGATTTAGGAATGGCTGGACCAAAGCAGGAGAGACGAACAGATGACCTCATGTTGTCTCTCAGAAACCTATGATTTCATGAGAATGACACAGGTTTTATGCATGATTTGCCCTGTTTACCTCTTCTTGTCTGAAGTCAGTGAGTCACGAAAAACCAAAATTGCTATAGAAATGTCAATTTGGAAGACGTCTTTGTTTTAGTAGAATTTTTGTGGAAATATGACTTAAGCTTGTGTGTCTCAAAAGATGAGGTGGATTTCCCTGGGAAAAGACTCAAGAAAACCCAAGGAAATGAGAGATTTGCTTTGTATTAAATATTTGGAAAAAGACAGGAGTCTTGATCCATTAGTCATAACTCACGCCCAGTAATGGCGCCCTTTCGCCGAAGGCTCTTCTGGAAAGATTAATGGTTCTTTAGTGTGACCTTGCCTTTCCACTCTGGGCTCCCACCCCCAGTCCGAGTTGTCTGTTTACCTCATGGCTGAACTGTCAACTCTTCTTAATAGTCAGCTCTTCTGCTTTAATTATCTGTAGCCTCTTTCTGCTCCATTCCTTTCTATATGCTCCTGCCAGAATAATCTTCTTGAAATATTGCTTTGCAAACATCAATACTTTTCTAAAACCTCAATGGCTCTTATTGTGTTTATAGGTAAATACATAAAATTAAAGATTCTCAGGTGGTAGGGACCTCACAATCACCACAGTCAGCTCCGCAAGTCCAAACATCTTTGTCTGGAATTCAAGGACCTCTTATTTATTCCACATGCTAGTCAGGGCTCTTGTCTATGAATGACAGAAAGTGGCTGGGGTGGGAAGAGAAAGTCAATGCTCCACAAAACGGCATAACAGAAAGCAAAGATCTGGCTAGAACCAGGGGCTTGAACATCATCAGGATTCGTTGCCTGTCTCTTTCTAGCTCTCTTTTTCTGTGGTCTCCGGCAGCTTTAGGTACACCCTTTTATAGCTTATCCTTGGACAGGAAAAAAAAGTCCTAAGTAATTCTAAATGCACCGATCCTAAGGCAGACCTCTCAATGAATGCCTTGGGGAAGAGATGGAGAAGGATTGGGGTGAACAAAAAGAGAGACTAGTAATAATTCCCCGTCGGAATTATGCCATTCAGTTGGAGTAAGGTGAGAGAGCAGTTTTCTAAATAAAGGAGTTGCTCGCCAGATTAAAACGAAGAGTTCTGGGTAGATAAGGCAATTCGATTTTCTATAGCAACCCCAAATGTTTTAGTAATAAATGTCTTCGAGCTTATTTTATACTGCTCTTCAAATTTTTATATAAACTATATGAGTCTAGACAGTGTTTCCTCAACACGTTATGTGCATTTTAGCCTCTATGATTTTTCCAACGCAATTCCTTATGTCTGAAATATTCCACATACTTCTCTCTGCCTAGATGTGTTTACAAGACACAGCTAAAGTTACTGTTTCTTGGCCTGCCCTGGGATTCAGAGATGACATTTGATGACTGTATCTTGTTTACACAATTCAGTTGGCACTAAGTATAAACTGTCTGGTATTAGTACTCTTTCATGTGTATATCCTGTCTCCCCAAATAGATTATAACCATCTTCAAAACAGACGTATTTAAACTCAGTTATAGAGATAATTATTGCAGCCTATTATTACTGTTAAATTCCTGTTTTATAGCTTCCTAGATTTGAGGAGAGAAATATGGAAAACAATAGCAAGAAAGTCAAAGAATTAGAATAGAGCTGTGTTCAATATCGACAGTTATAATTACACTAATTATAGCCACTGTGACGAATTTTGATTAAGAGAAGAGAATAGTAAAAGTTTATCCTTCAGATTGAGTTTGACATCAGTTTAGGGAACATCTCCAAAGGTGCTAAGTAATTGGAAATAAGTTACTTCCAGGGTTATTGATCTCTGCATTGATAAGAAGAGTATAGGATTCTCTGTTCTTGGAGCTCTCCTTTTCTCTCACACTAATCTCTACACCTGAACGTAAATACCTTTGTGTTTGACAGGGATGGTTACACACACACACACACACACACACACACACACACACACACGCAAAATTAAAATTAAAACAACCTAAGATTATACTGCTGAGAGAAGTAATGGTTTGCCACTGTATCTCTTGCTTAGAGCTGGGTATAAAGTGCTTTGAATTGAGTACTCTGGTTGGGCACTCAGAAGAACTTTTTTTCAATGAATTAACAAATTAGATTTTAAATATATAAATAAAATACTGAAGATAGTCTATTGAATAAGATGCTTACTAAAATAGGTGGAATATAAAAGCATGATTATATAAATAAAAACTGCATAGAATATTTTTTATGACAGTTCTAGAACAGTATTCCAAATTCTTTTTTTAGTCTGAATTCTTTAGTCCATAATACTAATTCATCAAAAAATACTTTACAACTTGTGTAGGTTTCTGGACAGACAAGAAGAGACAGTGGATCTGGACGCATAAGGATAGTTTTAACTCCCATCTATTCTTAGACATCAGGTTATTAAATAACAAAACTGACAGAGTTCTGTCTTCTTCCTGAGTAATGTATAAAGCTGGAGGATGTAAAGAGGTTTGCAACCTCGGATACTTCCCAGGTGAAATCTAAAACTGGCCCTCAAACGCGAAGACCAAGGAGAGACCAAAGAAAGAGCCAGACCACTCCATTTGGTGTATGGCAGTTTTAATAAGCAAGGGAACTTACATACAAGGCTTTTCTTGGCAGCTAAGTCGAGTTCCCTGCACCCGCCTGTCAGAATCTTAAAATTTTATGTAGAAGCTTTAATGAGGTTTAGTCACGTACACAGTCCAAATGATCTCAACAACACCTTACTCTCTCAAGGCTGCATCCTTGAAACAGTTCCCACAGTGGGAACAGTGGGCAGAACATACACTCCAAGGACAGGGGAAGAGTCCTGATTGCCTGGGTCTAGCTTGAGTGTCAACCAATATTCACATCCTCTTGATGACCTCCTCCACCACTGTTGTAGGCTCTTTCTCCATGAACCCCCTATTGAGCACTCACCAAATAGGTCAAAAAGAACCATAAGATATTGAAGGGAGGGCAGAAACCCTGTATGTAGGGAGGGCGAGATATCTCACCCAGAAGAGCAAAAGCATTAATCTGGGTGTGGGGTTGTAAAACGGCTGGCTTCAAGATATTGGCGAACATTCCTTGCAGCTGAAGAAAAGGAACAGGAAGGTGAAATTCTATTCTCAGAATAAGGGACAGTATTTAGTGCTGAACCCACAAGTTCAGCCATGGAAAGGGCAGATCTGAGAGGGCCACACCCCCCGGGGACACAGGCATGTCCAAGAGTCTTAATCAGAACAACAGAAACTGCACCTCCTTCACCTCATGTAGCTAAGAAGCTTCAAATGAAAAGTAACAGCAAATACTGCTGGAGGAGGCATGGGAGAAGAACAAAATGTACAAAGAGAACCTTTTCGAGGCATAGCTCAAAGGGAAGACCTAAAACTTGGAATCAAATAAGCATTGATCTAATATACATCTACCACCACAGAAACAAGCTGTCTATAGGAATTTGAAACCTCTGATGCACTGAGCATTACAATAGCAAAAACAAAAACAACAACAAAACTAGTTCAGTTACTAACCGGATGAATGCAAACCCTTCCGTGATGATTCTAGCAGAAGGACAGTCATATCCGTATCCAGGTATAAAAACTATATAGCTCCATTTCTGCTGGCCTACACAATATATTCAGCTTTTAACAAAAACTTAGGAAGCAGACCAAAAAAAGCAAGAAAAAACCCAGCATGCTCCCAAGTGACAGAGTAATTATCAGAGATAATTTTAAGATTTCTTATAAAGTGACAGTAATTAAGAGAGTGTGGTATAGATGAGAGAATGAATTTATAAAGAAATGCAATAGAATAGAGATCCCAAAATATATCCACACAAATGTGACCAATTGATCTTTGACAAAGATGCAAAGGCAATTAAATGGAGAAATTCTGGTCTTTTTGGCAAATCCTACTGGAACCAGTAGATGACCATATATTAAAAATGACAGACCTCAATACATATCTCACGTCTTATATAAAAATGAGCTCAGTCACCAAGGTTAATATCAATGGTAATCGGTCATACCGATATCATTTGCCCATGATATGATGTGAGAAGAGCCAGCACCTATGGGATAGTCTTCCCTCAAATCCATAACATAAGTCGGTTCATGCGAAAACATGAGACAAACTGAAATCGGGGTATATTTTACAAAATAGCTCCCTGTAGGTACTTTACAATATTTTTTCAATGATTTTATATATCTAAAATTATTTCAAAATTGATAAAAAAAAAGGAAACTGACTTGAACTTGTGGCCTATCTCCCTTGGAGGAGAAGCTTGAGGTAGACTTGACCCAAAAGCACAGCCAGGGAAGCCAGTCGAATTAGCATTTGAATGATTTATACTTGATGCCATTAACTTAAGATCTTTTCTTTAAAACTAGCTGAGGTGTGTAGGCCATTTCTTTATCCGTAAATAGGAACTTCTGTGGAAGAACCAGAGCTTCTGAAGGGAAACTGCAGGCAATTAACTCCTGTCCCCCTACGGAGACACGCAACACTTATTCCCACCATTTTTTCTGCTTCAATATTGCAACACTGGGACTCTGATTCTCCAAGCCTCTTGACTTCCCTTCTGCTTTTTATTTCCCCAGATTTGTGAGTTTGTGTAATATTTTCCTGGATCTACCCTTCTGTCAAAGGGGCTATCACTGATCTAATTTCACAAAGGCAGGGTTGATTTGGGCTAACATTCCAGGGTTGTAAGTCACAGGGAAGCGAGAAAAAGAGAAACGCAGACTGGAAAAGGATGGGGTCCCGTGGATCCTGTTCATAATGACATCCCCTTCCTGGGAATTGCAACTGATAAAGACAGACCCTCGCAGGCCATGTCTTTATACCAATGTCAGAGTTTCTTTCCTGGGAATTTGAAATTTTGAACTGAAAGATGCAGAATCGTAAGACTGGAAGAAAGTATAGGAACTTCTGTCCTTGATGGGCCCAGAGCTATCTTAATTCTGCCATTTCTGAGGCTTGAATACAACCTGTATTAGCTTCCTGTGGCTGTTGTGGCAAATTACCATCATCTAGCTTAAAACAACAGACATTAATTCTCTCATAGTTCTGGAGGCCATAAGTCCAAGATCAAGATATCAGCCAGGGGAGAATCTTTCCATTGCCTCCTCTGGCTTCCTTGGCTTATGGCTACATCACTCCGATCTCTGCCTCTGTCTTCACATCATCTTCTCCTCTGTCTGTCCCTACCGTGTCTGATAAAGGCACTTGTCATTGGATGTAGGGCCCACTTAGATAATCCAGAATGATTTTATCATCTCAAGATCCTTAATTACATAGACAAAGACCCTTTTTCTAGGTCCATTCGCAGTGTCTGAGGATTATAATGTGAACCTATTTTGGGAAAGGGTACCATTCAACCTGATACACCATCCTTCCCATTAACATTTTCTTTTTTAAAATAATTAATTTTTTATGGTAACTGGTTAACGAAATCTAGGGTTTCAGCTGTATACTTTAACAGTAAGGCATATATATGTTTGCACTGTGTGTTCTCCTCTCATAGTTAGATTTCTTTCTGTCACCACATATTTGACCCCCTTTACCCCGTCTACCTCCCCCCTCCCCACACCTCCTACCCTCTGGTAACCACTAGTCTATCGTGCATGACCATAAGTCTCTGCTTCCATTAACATTTTCTTAAACTAAGTAGTGCCAGTTTCTATTGCTTGCAACCAAAATAACTTACATAGTTTGGTCTCTCGATGTTAGCTAGTGTCAGCAGTTATAAGTGGTTTGCACCATTTGCATGCTAAGCTTGACTTCATAAGTTCTCCAGTTTTCATGTAATAAGAATTACTTTGGAACTTGTTTAAAATGCAGGTTTCTGCCCTTTTCCCTAGATTCTGTCAATAAATTGGCCCAGAAATCTGCATTTTTAACAATTCCCAGATGGCCCCGGTGATAAAAGAACAGAGAAAATTGTAAAAGCTCACATCCGTTAGCGTTCCATTTAAATAAAAGCAAGAGGAAAAGCGATGAAAAATAATTAGAAAACTTTAATGATGTTGTTTATATAGTAAAAACATAAAATCTTTTAAATAAGGTACATTCAATTTCTCAGCACATCTAATATTCAGATAATTTATATTTTATACAGTTTCCAACATTAAACAATTGACTAAATAATGCATTTTCTATAAAATGATATTATAGCTTATATAGGTAAAATTATATTACAAAAACATAGGAAGAATGGCAGTACCGATTAGGAAACGCTACAAACTTTGCATTAAAAATATATTTTATCTCTTTCATTTGTCATAATAATAAAACAGAATATATATATTCTTTCTAAAATTAAGTCTTACACAATTTCCCTTTAGGAGATAATATGTACAAACCTTATATCTGAAGGAATATAAATAGCAAATACTGTAATAGTGTTACAGATATATTAGTACTTTTACAGGAAAATAATGGCTTTCTAATAAAAGCCTCTAGACAGCTGAAATCTCAAAGCTATTTAAGTTAGACATTCCCATATTTAGTAAGGCACAATGGAGTCTAGTTTCTTATTTCCAGTTGAATTACTGCAAACAGTAATAAGAGAAAATATAGTCAGTAGATGTTGGACCAGATCTGTTGGTTGGATAAACTATTTGGGGTTTAACGAACTTTTTGGGGAGAAGTTAGTTCTTTCTCCATACCATAGTTTTTTTGTTTGTTTGTTTTTTGCTTTTTGTTGTTGTTGTTGTTGTTTTTTTAATGCCCTGGGGCCAAATCCAGTCTTTGGTGATGAGAAAGAAATCATTTTACCCCCTCAAGTGCCTGAGAAACAGTTTACTCATCCATTGGGTCTGGTCCATTATGAGGAAACAGCCTGATGACCATTTCCGGTTATAAGCAGCTTACTTTTACGGATTGGACCTGGTTCCCTATCATTTCTAAAAATAGCTTCTGATACAATCTGTACATCGTGAAGCTGTGAAGGAACCTGATGGTCTTCTTCAGACTCTGGGTGACAGTTTTGGGAAAGTGGTATGTTTTCAGGTGCTTCAGTGCGTGCATTAGGCCCTTCAGAGTGTCCTGGTCGCCGTTTTTCATTCTCCACAGGCTGAGCAGCTTCAGGACCTGCTCACTTGATTTGCATGTCTTCGTTGTTTTCTCGATGTCTTCTGTTGTAACTTTCTTCCCTGGCAAGCTTTCCATCAAGCTGCGGAGCTGTTCGAAGGTGAGGTTAGTGTGCCCGATGTGTCTCTGCACGCTATTTTCACAGAGGTCAATATCTGCATAGAGCAAAAACATAGACACGTTCACATCACGTACATTCTTCTAATGCCAGCACAAAACTACCCTGAGGCCAAGGTTTTCTAAGTTTCATAACATTAAGGATATCCTTTTCTTTTATTTTTTTT
>NW_011888835.1:7492002-7509625 GCF_000151845.1 Pteropus vampyrus
TTCATTTCCGGTTACCATACCTTGGATAATCTTCTTGACCATATCTTGGTCTTTGTTTTGATGTTTCCATAACTTCAGCAGCTGGAAAGTTTGTTCTTGTGAGTCGTGTCGCCGTTTTATCCTCTCTACGCTCTCTGCATTTACTTTGGTGCCAGGCAGATTTTCTACCAGGACACTGAGCCAGTTAGGGGTAAACTTGGTAGGAATGGCAAATCTGAACAATGCCTCCTCACACAGGGTGACATCTAAAGGAAGGTGAGAAAACCAAGAAAATTTACTCAACAATTGGATTCTTGGAAATCTATTGGACAAAAATCAAAATTAAAAAAGCAACACTATTGGATTTTCCAAGACATAATATGCCAGAATGCGAAGTTTGAATAAAATCAACCTTCTGTTGGCTGGTTTTCGTGGCACATTACCAACCTAACTGGGCTGATGTCCTTTTTAATGTTCTTTTAGGGCATTTAGGGGGAGAAAGTTTAATAAATGTTTAATAAGAATTAATATTGCTATAAAATTGCAGCAAAAAATCTGTGATTTAATGTAAATATTAACGTTCTGTTGAGGTTTACCTAGTGCCCGCAAGATACTTCAAAATCAGTATCAAAACAAAACAAATATAATCATTGCTTTCAAAGGAGTTTGAAAGTAATTTGGAATAGTGTATTATCTTCTATACATACACAAACATATAGTTTGCCTTTAGGAATAAGAATATATATATAGACGTTGAAGCATATATTAAATGAGAAGAGAGTCACACAAAACAATGGTACAATGGCCTAAGTGTCCAGGTAGGGTCAGGATATCCCATGGATTAAGAATTTGTCTTTGGATTCATCGGGCCTGGGTTTGAATCCTGGCTCTGCCCACATAGCAAAGTACCGGGCATATAGGAAGTGCTCAATGAATTAAATAAAGACAATTTTTAAGTTAGAAGTCATTCTTCTTACTATTCTTTCCTTTATCCCATTTTTTTTTTTTTTTTAGATAAGAAAGCAGAAAGGCTAAATGACTTGTCTAAAATTTCAGTTACACAGTGAAAAAATGTTGGAACTGGATCAAAACTTAAATCTCTCTACCCACTTTCCTATGCTTCATGTACTTCCGTGTTAAATAAATAGATGTTTGGGGACAATCAAGCTAGTTCATGATGATGTTTGGCTAAAAGCTAAAAGACAGATTATCCTTGGTGTAATGAGTCCTTGGTAGAAAGTGTGAGATTAGTCTAGAGGTAGGGATGACAGAGTAAGGACACTGACCAGATTAGTGTCATCAGCAACATGGTATGCATTCAGATAACTTGCGCTTGGAGCTAGTGACTTTCTGAATAAAGAGTTTAAGACAGTACGAGGAACTTGGAACTTCCATGTAACAAATGCAGCAATACCATAGGTAACAAAGCCGGTTTTACATTTCTAATTTGTCATCATTTTATGTCATCGTGCTTCTTAGTTGCCAATTTATACTTTGGGTAATAATACAGGTATTCTTAAAAGTGATAAAAATGCATAACAAAAAATTCTGCAATTTGGACTCTGATCATGTGGCCTCAGACATAACCTTTACACCACTCTTTTCCCCACGGGTAAGATCTGAGTCAAGTGTGAAAGGAAGAAAGTCAGGGTTTGGAGCATGATCTGTGAGACAATGAGGACTTTTTGAGTTGTGGCTTTAGCAGTGATGCACAGAGAATACCCTTAGCTGGTTACAATTCAGGAAAGGGAAAATATAAGTTTGACTAAGAAGGTGGCCAGAAGATCTTGTAATCAACTCAGAGGTGATGCAGAGGCTGATTTATAATTACCTATTCCACATTTGTGAGTCGACTCACGGTTTCCAGAACATATGTTGTCATGCGTTGCATTTCCTTTCTGACTTAGAAGGAGACCTAAGGCACTGCAGTTTGTGTGTTTTCTGCAGGGTGCTTTAGATGACGTCTCATTCGAGAAGAACCCATCTGGACATCTTTTGCAAACCGTATTTCGCTCTGGGGTTCCTACAGAAAATACCAAACAATTTAGCACATTCTTCTCAAAATACTTTCACAGCAGATACCCTTTTAATAGTTTTGGAAAGACTTTTCACTTGGTTTTTACTACCGTGTTTTACTATTAATGTTGTACAAAACTTTAGGCATTCTTATTTTTCACTTTATTAGACAGAGAGAACAAAACTTCTAGAGTTAGCCCCTTAGGCGGTCTCCCTTCCTTGTAATACGAACACGAGTCTGTTACCCACGAGACACTTGTGAAAAATGAGCGGGAAGGATAGAAGGGTAGGCTGTTCATTAGTACTTTCTGTGCCTGAGTGTCAGTAGGTCTTGTTGTCCACCATATTCTTCACACAATTATCCTGGAAAGTCATGAAGATGACTGTTATGTAACTGCTATAATATTTCTCTTCGAAATCAGTACCCGCTGAATGCATGTCGTTAATTTCCACTCAGTGCCTGCCAAAGTTCTTTCTTTCCTGAATCCTAATTTTGAAGCACTCATAGGTATGCTAACCTTGAGAAGTAAAAATTTACAACATTATAATAAACTTTTGAAGGTGGCAGTAAAGTTGGCTGCTGGCTCAAAAGTATAACCCTGCAGTTAAGCTGCACAGTAAATGGAAGATGATATACCGTTAACTTAAACTGTTGAGTTTTAAAAGAGTATGGTCGTTAAAGTATCAGGGAAGGGTGACTGCAAGGGCATTTTATTTCATGGTGGAAAGATACTTGACAAATCTGGAGAAATCGTTGGTAGGCAAACTTGAACCAGTCAACAACTAAAGATGTTATTAAAAATAAATACCTTCAAAGCCTTGACTCTATTATTCACGGATAAATCATACATTATAGTGTATTTGCATATGAAAATACCTCCATCTAGTGTAAGCTAGTTGAACAGATTTAGACTTCAATATTCAAATGCAGCTTTTACAGGACAATTCTGGCTAATGAAAGATAACAAATACAAAAAGAACAAATAATGAAAGGTACAAGAAGTTAATAAACTTCAATTATTAAGAATTCAAACCTCCCACTTCACTGTATCAAAACCAGAAGAAAAAAAAAAAAGAGCAAAATGGTTTAGTTCTAGTTTTATCTCCTGCTTCTACTAAAGGGATTAATGATACATGGACCAGTAAAAATGGTGAAGGGCTGGCAGAAAAAAAGAGGAGGTGGGAAACCACAGCATGAAACCTTTGTATATTAAATACCATGCCCGGTGTTGCAGTGACATCTTAGGAACCAACTTACAGAGAGGTCTATTTTTTAAAAAAGAACTTTCTTATTATACTCCTCTCCTTAAATGGGATCCAACTCCACTCCAGTTCTTATAATGTCATAAGTGAAGGGATTCCATGGTGCTCTTTCATTGCTAATATTCTGGAAATAAGCAGGCTTGGACATCTGGTTCCAAGTCTCCCTTTGCCAACCGCCACGTGTTCTGGAGAGCCAAGTGCACAGAGAAGAATCTTGTCATTCTTCAGATGCATATTGATGGCTTGGGTCCTCTCATGCATTCTGATGAGGTCATTGGTGTGAGACATTTCTTTCAGGTAGTTCAGCCTTTACAATCTTTTAACAAGAAATCCAAGAATGATAGAACTAAAGTTTCTTAATAATTTGGAGGTTTTAAATAGTGACCTTCCTGAATAGGACTTGCCTCTTTTATAATCGAAAGAACTTTTTATAAAGAAAGACATTCATCTAAGTAGATAATTTTGCCTTATTAATATCAGTGAAAATATAAAAAGTATAATCTTGCAGGCAAAAGGTAAAATATCATAATGATGAGAGGAATTCTGTTTTATAGTTGAAAATTTCACCATGCTAGCCATAAGTAATTACATAGGAGTTACAGGACTAATAAATAGAGTGAAGTAAATCAAATATGGGGAAGAGACAATCCGACTTCAAAACAACAATGAAAAGGAATGGTCATTAAATAATTTTTAAAACAAACTTGCATAGTCCTTCCTTCTCTTTGGGCTAGAAACCTCTTCCATGAGGAACTTGTCTGGGTTTTTAGGGAGAAAGAAGTAAATAAACCCCACTGTGGTGCCACAAAATAAAATGTTTATCTTTGTCCTAAGTCCTCTGGCTGCCAGTTACTGCATTCTACAAAGACATTTCCATGCTTATGTGAGAAAAATCCTTGCTATTTCCATTATTTTTCAAAGCTTTCTAGTTTCCAAGCTGCATAGTCCTTTAATTAATTTTTCTACGTATATAACTTACTGAATTAAATTAATTTGTTTTTATTGGATGGGCTTCCCCCCCACCCCGCCCCACACACAACTTGGCTGTGCTTTTGAGTCCCAAAATATCCAATAAGAACTGGGAAGTATCACCAATTTCTCCCTCAAATACTCATGCTAGAGGCATTTTAAGGAACTCATGCAATTTGCACCTTCTGTGATTAATTTTATAAGGTCCACAACTTAGGAAATAATATATTTCAATTTTTTAATGTTTCCTTTTATAATTTATCATCAATAATTTAGACTCTGTATATCATAACTTCTGAAAGTTAAAATAGTTACAAATAATCTGCACTTGCTAAACCAATGTTGTCTGCCAGGGGTGATTTTGCCATCAGGGGCAACTGATAATGTCTGGAGACATTTTTGGTTGTCACAACTGGGGGAGGGATGCTATTAGCATCTAGTGGCTAGAGACCAGGGATGCTGCTAAACGCTCCGCAGTGCACAGCACAGCCGCCTCAGAAAAAGAAATATCCAACCCAAAATGTCAGTGGTGCAGAGGTTGAATAACACTGCTACAAACTGAGTAATCAGAATCTATACCGACTACTACTTTCTCCTCAAAAGTAAGTGAATTACTCTTAATTTTCCCAAGCTATGAGACTATGAGAGGATGCAGACTTCACTGAAGCTTCATGAATGTGGCAGAAAAAAAAGTGGGTTGCAGCTCTCAAAGATTCAGTGCACAGTGGCCTTATCCTATGCTGTTCAAAATGCAAAAAGAAAAAGTGCTTGGTTGTAGACAAGTACTTACTCTTAGCTTGACAATCTGTTTTGCCTAAGATAAAGAATAAGCTCACTGATGAGATACCGCTATAGTCTTTATCCTCCTAGACACTCAACTCCCATGCCAAGGGAAGAACTAGCTTCATTTTTTATAATGAAGTGCATTTCCCCTAACCATTCTCATTTTTTGCATAATTAATTATAACTGCTCATTGTTAGCACTCCAGAGCCTCGTTAATATGAGCATAATTACTCTCTTGGTATCAATTAAGATTTCTGATGTTTGTCAAAAAGCACTGCAGTTTGAAGCTGTCCATGCTGAAGTGAAACATAGAGGTACATATCGACCATAAACAGTGCAACTCAGAGTGTGTCTCTTTGAAAAAGCAATCCATCATGTATCTCATTAGAGAGCAATTTGTTGCATTTGAGATTTGTCACTAAATTACCCTGTAGTGGCAGAGTATTCCTCTGAGAAATGGTCCTTTGGCAGCAATCCAGAAACATAGTACATACCTGGCAGGTTCCATTACCTTTGCAATTTGCTATCCTATAATGTCATCAGACAAAAGTGTTCCCTGGAACTTTCCCTACTGTGCGACTTTGTACAATGCTAATTGATTTGGCCGCGAGTTGAAAGCTGACACGTACCGGCTTGCAGCACTCCAGATCCAGGGGGACAGCTCCTGTGCTTCAGGCAGAACTCCACCTCGAGGTAGCGCCCTTCCTCACATGCGCACACGAGGTTCTGGGTGCGGTTGCACTCCCGCTTCACGTACTGCAGCTCCTTGCACACTAAGTTGCAGTACAGACACTCATCGCTGGTGTGCCAGGTGTCCGTGTAGTACTTGTCGGGACAAGGGGCACACATGGTCTTCCGCCTTGCCGTACAGTGTTGTTTTAGGTAGGTGCCAGGAGGACATTTGTCACACATTAGCTGACGAGAGGTTTCTGGGTCATAATGTAGGTACTTTGGAGGAAATGTTTCCTGGGTGGTCCATTTAATAGAGATGTCCAAGAACTAGAAGAAAGGGAAATAGAGGCATGTTAGCATGGAAATAGGGCGGTTCTTCTGTGCAAAGGCATCATTAGACTTAGAGTCTTTTACTATCTGAAGCCTCATGACCTTCCTGCCTACTGAGCTGCACCACTAAGTAAGTTCAGGGGCCGTAATTCTTGCCTCTGTTAGCTTAATCTCAAAGACCAAGATAATGATGGCGGCACACCTATCAAGTAAATTCAGCCTATAGATGACAGGGGTAAAAAGCTCATTAGAATAAAACTTACTACAGTTAGATGTACCACTAAATGATCCACGTGATCTCCCTGGACTTCATTTATCTCTAGATGATTGAATTGTGTGAACAAGTGGTTTTCAGAACAACTATATCAGATTCCTTGATAAAAATGTAGATGCCTGGTATCCACATCCCTAAACGTTCTGATTTCGCAGGTATGGAATTGGGGCTGGGATTTAAGAAAAACTCTTGCAGTGATTCTGATGTATGGAGTCCATATTCAATAGTTATTCTTTTATTCACTCAACAAATAGTTATTGAGCCTTTATATGTGCCGAGCTCTGTTCTGGGCCATTGGGATAAAGCAGTGAATAAAACAGGCAAGAAACCCTTGACTCTCATAGTTTAAATCCAATTGGGGGAGTAAGAAAATAAGTAACAAACTACAGATAAATTATGTTAGAAGTGGTGTTAAAAAAAAAAAAAAGAGGCAGAGAAAGAAATTGGAAACACGGAGGTGAAGGTGGAGAGAGTACAATATTTAAACGGGGAGGACACAGGAGCCATGTTTAGGACTAGATGACATCTCTCTGTTAGTTCAACCATTCTAAGATGTAATGGTTCCAAACACACAGTGAAGCAAAGAGCTGGCGATGTGTGAAGATCGTATGGTTACATCAGCAGTCACCCTGATCCTTCATTCATTTCACAGATGTGTGTTGAATGCTGACCAGGACTATACCAGGGATATGCTGGTGAGTGGGACACAATCCCTGTCCCCATGAGCTTGCAATCCGCTGGAAAGAGTCCTAGAATTTTAAGACCGATGTTTCCTCCCGAACATCAAGTGACCCAGTCTTGACTCTCATAGAATATTAAATGACCACCTCTCTTCAGGACAACTGGGAAAAACTTCAGGGAGCAGGCAGAGTTTTTGGAGTTTCCACACACATTGCAGGAAGAATTCTATGAAGCAAAAGAAAGAGGGTTTTGCAGGCAAGGGTCCTGCTTGGGTGGGCAACTTCACCTGGGTATTCCATCTCGTATTCTAGATCTCAAAGGGTCTTCTAGGGAGCATTGAAGTAGCTTTTCACACTAATCACAGGAAAGACACACTCAGAAGAAACAGTGTTTTTTGTGTGTGTGCAGGAGGTGGTTTATTTGGTTTTTATTATTTGTTTTTGGTAAAGAGATCAACACTGACTATTTTCAGGCTTCAGAGAGGTGTCAAGCCAAACACAATAAATGTTTCCAAAGTCTGCAGAATTCAGGAAATTTCACAGAAACCCCTTGACCTGGGAAATGCATACCAAGCTAAGGAAACAGCACAGCCTTGGGAATTAGGAGTGACAAAAGTAAAGAATGGCTTTTTTCCTAAGTACTTGGACATTTTAATCTAAGTAATTTTATTCACTTCTTATTGGAAAACAAATGTCAGGGCTAATTGGGCCTGCTATATGACCTGATGAACCAGAAGAAAATGAACCAAATATCTCACGTAGGGCCCTGGACCTTTTAACCAAGAGCAATTTTCAGAGTGCCACGATGTAAAGGAGTCCTAATCAACAAAACATAGAATACAGTGCTTTGGTGGTCTTTTCAAGACACCCCCATAACCTGAGGATTTCTGGGGGAAATATGTTCTCGTGTCTTTCCGGGGTTTTCTTATTGGCTCAGTCAAAGTTGGTTGACATTAGGGGAAGGAAGTGGGCCAGGATTAGGTGAAAGTTCTGTTTTGCTGAAGATTTTTTAGAAATAAGTGGAATCTATTCATTCAACATACATTTATCGAGTACCTGCTATAGACCAGGCATCACAGAAGGGACTCAGCATAGAGTGGTGCACAAACAAAGATGGTTCTTTCCTTTTACAGTCTAGTGAGGCAACAGGCAGCAGAGAAGCGAAGAAATAAATGATTACAAATAACAATTGGTGTTTTGAAGGAAACATAGCAAGACGAAGTTGCTTCTTGGTCATTTGAATGTATTATGCTACATCATTCAAAGCCCCCTGTGTGGTGGATCTAAATATTTAGAAATATTTAGATAGTTCTAAAATCCTCAATGCTAGGAAATGAAGTTTTCCTGGTGCAACTTGAAAAGACAAGGAAATCAATAAGAAATGCTCTTTTCTCTTGCTGTTCAACTTTGAAGGTTTTGATACCTTCAAGAGGCCTGGCCCAAAGGTCCAGAGGGAAGTCTTTGTCTTGCATGCTACTGCTGAGTGAGCCCCACCCTGTCCATCCCCAGCTCCGCCCGACTTCCCATCATTCCCCCTTTCCCATTTCGCTGTGGTTCAGTTAAGCCTTCTCATTCATCAGTGCTGACTCTCTTCTTCCTTACCAAGAACTGATGCTGATGGGATGGAAAACCCCACAGACGGTGTCTGTGTTCCTGACTAGAAGGAGCCACTCAAATATAAGATCAGACCAAGAATACTGAATCGATTTGTATTTTTCTAGGCTATTAGACATGGCCATGCTTTAGAACTTTATTGCCGTTTCTTCAAAATACAGAGAAGTTGAGGTAAAAGAAATCCATGGAGGAAAATAAACAGACAAGGTTGGCTTAAAGATTAGAGAGCAGTTATGTTAGTGAAGGTAATTTCTCCAAGGCCACTGCATGGAATTATCGTATATATTTTTAAAAATCAGAAAGCCTTGAGGAACTGCAGACTTGTTTTCAGCAAGTTCCATTGGGCCTCTCTGTTTTATTTGAAAATTTTCCACTTTGGTAAAAGGCAGAACTCCGTGTGGCCAAAACTGGATGTTTAGGTCTCCATCTCTGGTTAGCCCCAATTCCCACATAGAATTTCTGAAACTAGTCATTGTACAGAGGATGGACAAGGTTAATAGAACTCTTCATTGGTCCCCTCTCTTACTTCCTTTGCATTTCCTGGAAAAGCAATGAAAAAGATGCCACGGGAAAACAGGTAATCTTAACGTTGGCTCTATTTCCTTTGCCAGTTGATAATAGTTAAAATCTAATAAGAGTTCAAAAAATTTTTTCCTGTGTAAAATGCATAACCACTGATGAGCATCTGCAAAAGCTAAGACGTGAGCATAGGTGTGTTTGCAGAAGCACGAAGTACTTTTTTGAAGAAGAGGCCACTCTGTTTTTTGGTGTTTCATGCTTGACTTTTAAAAAAATTCGATGGAATTTTCTCTCCATTTTTTCTTTCTTCCTCCTCCCATTCCCTATCTGTTCATCTTTGGTGCAGACTACTTGTGCTAAAGGGAATCCGAACAAACTCCAATCTAGTGCTTCTCACCAGTCCAGGAAGTAGTCCCAAGCCCACCATGCCTCTTATCTTGAAAGGCTCCATCTCCAACAGCTGTGTTCTTCTTCTCACCTTCCATTTTTAATTTGGACAATGTTAAAGAAGTTTCTGTTTCAAACCCAAATATCTTTCCTCATCTATCAAAGGTTAGCAGATGATGGTAGTGGGTGAAGGTGGTGGGTAGGTTGAATTTAGTTGTTCTCCAAAGCATTTTCTAGCTCTGGTATTGTCATATTCTGTGGTGTGACAGAGCTTAATTAGCCAATGAACTTGGAAACACACCTTGTTCTAACCCCCTTCCTGCATCTTGCTCTACTGCTTTATTTACGAAACCCCTTTTCACTGCAGAACTCTCTTAACCATTCTCCACTTTTCAGATTCGCCCATGCCTTCCATTTCCTCAGTAAAACTGAGGATGCGCCGGCATCCTGAATTCTCAGCTCTGCCTTCTCCTCTATTATGCCACCTCCTGTCTGCTCTTACCAGTGGAGTCGCATGCTTAACAAAAGTGAGTTGTTTGTCTGGTGCTGAATCTGCTTATGCTCATCGTATATATGTATCTATACATGCTTTAGTTCTATTGTTAGGTAATTCGATTGACTAGTATGTAAACCAATAAGCACGAGTGTGAAAAAAGAATTATTTTTGTATAAAAAGTAAATGGAATGCTCTGGGGATGACTTGGCAAGGATACGCTACAACAAAAATCTACTGTAAATTTGGAGTAGTTGAGTCAGTTATAAAAACAAAACGAGGTAAACATCTAGAAGGATTACATAATCAATTTGTTTCAGAAATGTCTTTAAGTTCTGAAACCTAAATGAATGGGCAATACATTATAGGTAAGGCTTTTGTAAGAAAGGCAGCATAGAACTCTAGTTAGCAAACACAGATTCCAAGAAAAGCCTGGACCAGATCTCAACACACAGGTGAATAAATGCTTATTTAAATGTTTTCAGTCAAAAGAAAATATTTAAGATGTATGTGTATAATTTTTTATTATTAAAAGCTTTAACTGATTTTTCAGTTGATCACCTAATTCTTAATCTCAACCACATAAAATTTCTAATGAAAATTCTCCATATTTACAAAGTAGGATGACATGATCATGCTATGTGCAGGCAGCAAAAACGGGCAATACGAAGATGGCAATACGAATTTTGTTTCGTGTAGTTCATTGTAACACACACACATTAAATCTCTATACTGTGCAAGGCAGTGAACTAAAATTAATCTGTAGACATTGGCTTGTACATACTTTAGGATGTTTTATTATCATCGTCAAGTCTCTACCAGCTACAAAAACGAGTCTCGGAATGAGTAATTAACCATCCTAGGTCACAATAATTAGTGGAGCAGAATTCAAACCCAGAGCCTGTGCCATAGAATACTGGTTTTTGCCCAAATCCTTCAACATTTACCAAATGCTCTCGCTTATGCCATAGCCTTCATGCAGAGTACAAAAGTAAGCCCTGAAGTGCTAATTTTTCATTCAGACTCAAGAGCATAGAGTTAAAAGATCAGCCAAAGCCTTCCCACAGTCCAGATGAACGGACACTGACTTTTCCTTCTTTTGCTAAGACTAGCTCTTGTCCAAAGCTACTGAGATGGACATTTCTCAGATGACAAGTGATCTGACTATAGCATTCTATTGGCGAAAACTTCTTCTTAGAAGACAAAGGAAGAATACACCTCCTCCAGCGAGTTTATTCTTGCATTAGGCAGTGCAGCCAGTCCCATTCTACTGAGCTTGCTCTTCGGTATGCAGAACGATGAGTGACCCGCTGGGTTTCTGTTTATGGAAAATTCATTAAAAAGAGCCCACACAATGCTTGAAATAACTACTTTGTTTGGGAGTTCCTTTTGTGATCCTTCGTCATGGTCTTTGCCACAGAGAACTATTTGAGGACTATCCAGAGTTAGGTAAACTTCTGGTCAGTTTGGAAGCCATGCCATTTTATAGTTCGTCTTGGCCAAGAAAGGAACATTCAGGACATACATATCATGATGAGTTTTCTTGTAGTATGAATTATAAAGCTTATCAAAAGAATCTATTTTCCCGTGGAGGTTAGTTTGTTTGCTTTTCTTAGTCTTATAGTGTAGTAGCTCCTTTTCATTTTCCTCCATTTCTTAAGTAATTCATCTATTCATTCATTCAGTAAACACTTATTGAAACAGTTACTATGCCCTGGAAACACTGCTAAGCAATGGAATTGAATAAGTTTCATAGGAACATTCATCTAAAAGCCCAGCCTGATGTAAAATACTCATAAATCACCACAAAACAACTGGTCGCAGAAGAGAGGGGAAAGAGAATCAAGAAAAGACAACAGAGAAACAGATCAGAAATGAGAAGGGGCTGAAGTGAGACACTCGTAATGGAGGAGAGAGAGCGATAGATATGATACGTTAGCTGATTGCGTGGGAAGTGGGTACTAGAAAGAACAATTGAAGAACATGCCCATGAATTCTAACAATTAGTTACGTGGTGTTGCCATTAATTACTGACAGAAGAAGAGTTATGGAGAAAGGCAATGAATTTAGTTTGGAACATCTTCTATCCATGAGAATCAAACGATGATATCTAGTAAACGATTGGATATATGTAGTGGGAATTCAGGACAGAAATACAGATAAGGATACAGCCATCAGGGTTATAAACACGTAAATGGGTCTAGAAGCAGAGAGATCAGATGGCATTACCCAAGGATACTGTATACACGCAAAAAAAAAAAAAAGACACAAATATTAACCCTTGAGACTCATAAGCATTTGTAAAATGGAATGAAAAAAGAGAAGGCTAAAAAAAGTAGAGAGATCACAGAGACTTTCAAAATGAATGCTGACTGGATAATGGATAATCAGTTCTAAGAAGTGTGCAGCATGGCAATTAATTAGATCGATGATCAGCTGGGAGCCTACATTTAGAATATGCATGCCAGGGGTCCCAGCTCAGGCCACCTGGTTAGTTATCCTGGGCCACTATCTTAACCCTAAAATGAGAATAATTCTTATTTTACTTTTCCCTGTGCAATTGTTAATTTCAAATGAGTAAAGGGATACAAATAAACTTGGTAAAGAATGAGGTTCCAGGCAAGTAGGAGGCATCGTTACATATGCTAATTACACAGCACATGGGAAATGGGAGACATTTTGAATCAAATTTATTTCTGGAGATATTTTAAAGTTTCTTGTCCAGTAGGATGTAATATGCCTAAAATGTGCCATAAGTTGATGATCAACCCCGTTCTTCATTGTCTCCAGAAAACGTGTCTCTGGCATGTTTGAAAAATCAGTTTCAGTGTCTGCTCAACTAGTATTCATCTCTTGGTCTAGGTCAAATGTATCAAGGAAGTTCCATGGGTTTGTTCAGAGGTCCCAGATAAAAAAAGTAAAAAAAGTATTAGTCTCCATATTCCTTAAATGGACAGCATGGTATCTTACACATAGCAAGTATTCATTACATCTAATTTAATTTTATTCAGTTCAGATACATATAGCAAATAACTACTGTGTGTAATTAGGATTATTGATGATTATATAGATGCAGATAAATATCCACCATGTAAAGGATAAATTTGCAAGAACAAGCACAAAATCTGCAGTTCTCTCACGTGCAAAATGGTAGTGAAGACAGAATTCGCCTAAAGGAAGTTTTTTTTTTTTTAAAGTGTCTTTCATTTCGCATGTACTGTTCCATTTGTATTTAGCTTCCATTTTAAAGGTGAATGTGTGAAAAAAGCAGGTTGCTCACTTGAGAGGTTTATCCGAAGCCTCCAGTTCCCCACCTGCGTGTCGACTGCTGCTTAATAATTTTCACAATAGCCAGTTGTTTGGCTGAAGATTATATCTTTAGGTAGGAAATGAGAGCAAATGAATTAAATCTGTTCATCTATACCAAAGTGATTTGTTGCCAGTAGCTTTTGCTAGGCAAAAAGGGGAAAGAAAACACAAGCAATTATGATTTATTAGATGAATCACTGGGCCAAATTCTACACTATTTTGCTTCCCTTGGGGCTGAAGAACTGTCTCCAAGTAAAACTTAACTTTAAATGTGATTTTTTTTCCCCTTCAGAATTTTCCTTTAGTTGTTTGAAGGCTTATAAATTAATTAGCAGTAGTTAGTTTATGTTTGGAATCAACCAGAATTGTCAGGACAGATTTGTTTATGATGCTTTTGGTTCTTCAGAGGAGTGTTACAGACAATTAACACTTGACAGATTAATAAATAAAGGGGAAAAAAAAATCTCTCAGAAAAAGAACTTGTAATACAAGTAAACACTTAAAACCTTCCAAGAAAGGTATGTTGAAATCTCATATATTTTGGCTCCTAGATCTTAATATTTCTTCTCTCAGGCTTTTGTTAGTCACCAGATTTGAGATATAACACCAGTTCTGAAAATTTCCAACTCAACAGCAGGGATGGTTGCTATTTTCCTTATAATTATGTCCATTTGGGCCCACTTGACAAGCACAAAGGTGATATCATCACTTCAAATTTTTCCATCTATAGTCCCTGGAATTTTAGGTTCAGAATTGGCAGCCCATTTAGTATGTTGATAGTTTTGAACATCAATTTTAAAATTCCATTTTATTTCTATAGTACATTCCTTTGAAGATAGTACATCATCTTATGAATCTCTTTTGGTTGCTAATTACCTGGATTGAAGCCCAATGAATGTATGGTTAAGGGAAACTGGTGAGAGAAAGTTAAAAAAGGAAAGCTATGGTGGTTATGAAGTGGAATAGAAACTAGGAGTAGAAATGGAATAAAACAGCATCTGAATTAAACATGTAGATATTTACTGTGTGCCTACAACATGTGAAACACCGTATTAGAAGCCCCAGTAGTATGGTAAATAATAATAGCTTGGTATATTATATTATTATTATATAGGAGGCTTTACTCCAAACCCTTTCTTCACATGCTATTATCATCCATCCCCTCCAACCACCTTTGAGGAGATAGGATAATCCCCATTTTGTAGAAGAATAAACTGATTCTCAGAGGAGCTGAGTGACTTGTCAAAGGCTACATACAGGGCTAGTACACATTCAAGCTGGGATTAAAATCACTCCTGTTTGAATCTGAGCCTTTAACAACTGACTCTTCCCTCCGGAGACTTGCAGTCTCTTGAAGGAGGTAGGCATATAAATGATCAACTACAGCACCTGTAAAATTCAATAGGATCTATTTTTTTGTCTGTCTATCCATCCATCTATCTATCGTGAACAAAAAAGGGGGCTATGTAATAGCCCTGACAAGTTCGGCGGTGGGGGGGGGGCACATGTCAGGCCTGACAAACCGAGTGACCAAAAGTAACCACACGGGATGGTCTGATCATAAATTCCTAAGTGAGCAGGCCATGGCGGGTAGTCACGTCCCAGGCCTACAGCTTCCTTAGCAAAAGTCAATCTTTACCTTAAGTGAGCCCTGCCCACTGTTCTTATGCATCTAGGATAACATACTTTTGAAACGTCTCTTTTCTAAATCCCTTGAAGGCACAACTGCAGATACCATAGCATAAGACTACGGAATGCCTCATTGTTATCTTGTTCCCCACATACCATCACTATGTGCCGGAAATGTTAATTAGCTATCCTGTACCCACCAACGTAAAAGATGAGTTTCTCCATTTTGCTTTTTATCCGGTCCTAGAGATCACCCTTCCTCCACTTTGTTTTCTCTCCCGCCTCCACCTCCGTAATCGCCCACCAATGGATTTCATGTATCTTTCTTGTGTTTTCTCCTTTGATTCTTAATGCATAAAAGGAAATGCGAAACTGCCATTTTCTGGAGCATTTTCTCAGTCTTTTGAGATTTTGCTTCCACTGTGTCCTCAAAATCTTGGCTCAAATAAACTCTTAGAAAACTTTTCTATAGGCTGGACATTCTTTCATTGTCTGCCTGTCTGTCTGTCTATCATCTGTCAATCTTGATGAATAAATTCTTCTCCCTCTCCTGTCCTAAAATGCCGTCAGTTCATACAACCTCTCTGGAAGAGATCCTGTGAGATTGAACAATCAGCCACACTTTACACGAAGCAGCAGCTTCTCAGTAATGCACCCCCTTGAATTTCCACTCTTTTTCTGCCTTATTCTTTCCCTCACTCTTGCTTCCCTAGAATTGCACTTTCTAATAAGGTACTAAAAACATAAGCGTTTGTCTCTGCTCTGTTCCTTAAGGCATTTGGGCTTAGAACTCATGACCAATAATGGGGCTCAGGCATTTAATTTCAAAACAAAACAAACAACAAACAAAAAATGGTGACCCCCTGGAGCTGAAAAAGGATGATTTGTACAAGGACTTGGCATTCCTGAGTCCCTTCCTGGGGCATTCTTAACCCGATCAGCAAAGAGGACTCTGGGTTGAAGACACCCACACAGGCTTAGCTCTGATTTATGAGTATTTTTCACAGGACTCAGTTACTAGATCTAAGCTCCTATAGGACAGAAAAAAAGTTCTCAGCTATGTAACCTTAGGAAAAATTACTTAATTTCTCTGAATCTCAGTATTCTCATCTGTAAAATAGACACTAATCTCTGCATGGTAAGATTTTTGTGAAAATTAAGTGAAATGTTGTGTGTGGCTTTCATATATGATACATATTCCAAGAATAGTGTCTTTCTCTTTCATGGTTTCGTCCCTTTAGCTTAGCTTAAATAGTTAGAAGTTGTTCTGATGAAAGATGAAGATGAGTGAACTTCCACAACAGGTTCAGTTGGAAGAGATAAAAAGAAAAAGCACGGCTCCTGTTTGCTCACTCTCAAGGAACAAGTGTTTGATTTAGAGTTTCCTGTTCAGTGTCTGTTCACCTTCTCATCTGTAGCCCAGCTAATCTCTTAAGTAATCTGTTCCCTAAATTTTGAATTTTCAGCGTCAGAAGAGGTCCGTGCTCATGAATCCTTCTAACAATACCTTTGACGAAAAAAGAGTTTAGATCAGTATTCTAAAGCCAAAGATTGTAGTCACTTGTGATTTTTAAGTGTTCTTTGCAGTTACTGCCTCTCAGTGATCAGAGATATGACTGGGGTTTGGCTACTCTATCAGTCAGGACTGGCTGGGTTTTATGCTGTACTAACCAACAACTTTAAAATCTCGATGGCTTAAAAATAACAAAGGTTTATTTTTCACCCATGTTACATTCCTAGTGGGTCCACTGAAGGCTGTTAGCATTGTCCTCTCTCCATGACCTAGGATGATACAGCAGCTAATATCTGGACCATAGATGGCTTGTTAAACAGGAGGGAAAGAGAAAAAAAAAATGTCGGTGGTCATATATTGGCAATTAAGTGCTCTAATTTGGAAGCGACTTATTGATCAGAACTATTCTCACCACCCCACCCCTCTTCCTCAGGAGGCTAGGAAGTCCATTCTTACCAAGTTTCTGAAAGAGAAGAGAACTTCAAACAGTTTACAAACAGCTCTAACAACTACGTCATCATTCAATAAACACCATACTTTTTATTTGACATTTCTTTGAGCACTGTCTAGTTGATTTTCCTCTTTTTACTTGGTATTAAAAAGAGAGAAAGGAAACTGTGTGGAGCAGAGGGTTCTGTCTATCACTAGCAGAGTGTTCAAATGAGGTGTTTAATGGTCATGCCGACCTACTCATTGCTGTGCTTATTCCGCCTGAAGCTTTGACATTTATTTGAAAGAGAGGTATGCCGATTGTCAAGCACTTCCTTGTGAATACAAATTCAAAGAAAATTCTGCTCAACGAGAATAAGGAGATTGCTAGTGACCGTGATTATACCTCTTTAGGAAGTCCTGAGATAAGTCCTGGGAAGGTCTTAGACCTGGCCTTTAACGAAATGGAATATAAAACATAGGCATGTTAATGACATCTATGCATATTAACTAAAGCTGAGGATTTGTTTCAGAATGGGAAGATAGTTTTTGGTGTAGAAAAAAAAAAATCTCTGATCCTAAAACAGTTCTCACTACTTAAAAGTAGGTGACGTTTGGAAAGCTGCTTCCTCTTGTGATGTCATTGGCTTAAACAGAATGTTGGTTTTTTTTAAATGGAATTTCTTTTGCGTGAAACCAGTTGGGCAGAAGAAACTTTGACAACTGCAAAAAATAGATTAAAACAAAAAAGCATTTCTCTAGG
>NW_011888835.1:7509675-7515137 GCF_000151845.1 Pteropus vampyrus
AATTAACCTCTGACTTATGGAATGACATATTAGATTTCATCATAATTGTAATCTATAACTGAATCTGGCTTAATGCATCATATATATTAGTCTATGCAATAATGAGACATCTTATAACCAGATTCTGTTGTATATTTATAAATAAGCAGCTATGTACAAATTGGAAAATCATATTCTCCAAATATAGAAAAGGTTGAATGAAGAAAAATTTAATAAGTTATTAAAATAGAGTCTCTTCTTTTAAGTTGGTAAAAATGCTTTAAAATAAATTCTATTATTGTAATTCAATATAATTATTTAACTTTGTTTCAAATATTCCTTTGAATTTTGAAAGATCTTGGTTGCCAGTTTATAGAAAGTCTATTTGCAAAAATCATATTTTTATCTGTTAAAATTAATAGTAGAATATTGAGAATCATCGCAAGTAGGAGGAAACAATTAGATAATCTTCTCTTTACACATGATTTAAGCACATCATTGCTTTTGTTTGGCTCGCAGCATGCCTTAATTATAGGACATTTATAGTTGTTGATAAATGAAATGTGCTTTATAAACTGAACCTTATTGTTTTTCATTTGATAGCAGTACATGTTATATATAAAAAGTACACTTGATTAGAGGGCAAGAATCCTGGTTCTGACCCTGACTTCATCATTAACTGTCTTTGTGATCCTAGGCAAGCCACTCTGAGTTCCCCTCTGTAAAGTGTATGTATATAATAATACTAAAGCTAAATAGCTGAACTTTATAAAAAGTATAATAGATTCTTTGAAATGAAAAGAAACAAAAAGAATACTTAACCTTATGTGTATAACACACACTGATATTATTTATTTTATTCCACTATATTTAATTTCACTCCATTCTTTTCCATTTTTATGAAAATACTGCTTGACACTCATTAGATTGATTTTATAACCCCCTAGTGGATTACAGTCTGTAATTAGAAAAACACTGCTTGGTTTTTTTTTTTTTTTTTCTGTATGCATGTGTATGCAACCATATGTATGATTTTTCTTTCTGGGCCAAGTTTTGACTATCCTACTTCATAGAATATCTGTACTTTAGGATCTTGCAATATTTTAGAATGGTTATTGTTTCAAACATTATTTCATTTTATTTATGAAAATAAAATACTGCAAGATTGGAATATTCATATGTTATATATGGATATTTAAATATTTAAACATTTAAATATTTATTTTAAAAGCCTAATTTTTTGCATGTTGGAGTATTAAATAGTATACAGTATGATCAATTTTTTTTTTAAATTTGTTTTTGTAATGACAAAAGCTTAAAATCGAAGCAGACCTTCCTCACGACACCCGGTCTAACGCCCGCCTTTTAGAGATGAGTCAATTAAGACCCAGGTGGCTGGAGTCAATGAATAGACATTAGAGTCTACGGCAAAACTGACAAATTAGATCTCTGGCCTCATATCTGCTGTTGCAGGGGTCTTATTGTCACTACCTACGTTCCACAACTGAATTCCTGAATCACATTTTATTTTTTGGTGGTGGTGTTGGCACCAATTGATAGTAGGGTGAACTTTCTAAAGAATAGGGTCCTGATATCTATATTTTCTAAGAATAAAAGAAAGTTTTACAAGATGCATAAGAACAGTGGACAGGGTTCACTTAAGGTAAAGACCGACCTTTGCCAAGGAAGCTACAGGCCTGGGACGTGACTACCCGCCATGGCGTGCCCACTTAAGAACAAGAAAGTAACATCACCATGTGGCAAGGGAATTGAGGTTTGGGGATCAAAGACCTGAGAAGAAAATCGATTTACCAGAGGCAGTCACAAAGCTTAGATGAATTACTGTCTTGTTTTAAATCTAAATTCATCTTGACACTTATTCTTCTACTTTAGAGTTGATTATTTAAGAGGCACTTGTAGAAAATGCTTCCAAGGTACAGACTAAATTGAAGTGAAAATCCTGAGGCTGTTGTTTTTATTTTCATAGAGAATGCTTCAAGGAAATTAAACAATGTTTTCACAGTATTAAAACCATAATTTTAGGCAAATATTTTTTTAAATCACAGTAAGAAAGTAATAAATCAATCCCATTAGAAGCACATGATTTTTTTTGGAAGAGCTTCAGGAATGACGTTGCATTTCCTTCCATATCTTCTATCCGTTTATGGACAGGCTGAGTCAGGTGCTTCTGTGAAATTGGGGTGAAAAAAAATCTACCCAAGCACCTGGGAAGTTATGTCACCTTGTAGTTGGTAGAAACCATTTTAGTGTGTCTGTAGACTCTTCTGGCCTCTGGAACATTAATTTAGAGAAGCCAGGTAAATGTGAGAGGGAGCGGGTACCACGCAGCTTCTTACCTAATGTGTTGTCACACTATTCTTATCCCTTACAACTGTCTAAAAGAATTCTTTTTTTAGACATTCTATGCTAGTTACCCCAAAATATTCTGTGGTAGTGAGTTCCAAAAACTAATTACATGTCACATAAAAATACTGTCCTTGAATCTATTTCAAGTTGGCCATACCTCACTCTTTCTTCTTGCATAGATAGTTTACAGATGTTGCTAGGATTTCCGATTCACTAGTTCCTGCTATTGTGGGTTGCTAGTTTTATTTTGATTTTTGTTTTCTTTTCTAAACATGGCTGCTATTATTGTTCATATTTGCATTTTGTTTACCAGACTATCGGTATCAGAAATGTGCTTTGCCATGTGAAGTCATCCTTCCCTGTGGCTTCAGAAACCCGCTCTATGCTGATGACCCAGCCCAGGCTTCTCCTGAGCTCCAAACTTTTTTGAATCCCAATGCCAACTGGACATCTCCATTGATACATATTATCAGAAAGAATGCATCAAACCAAAAATGAACACTTGATGGGAAGGTCAGATGTGCATTCAGCTGGGCTTAGGTAGCACCTCTAAGGGGCAGTACGTGACTCTAGTTCATTGTTGTGGCTTGCTTAAGAATGGAATCATGAACCTCGGAACAAAAATATACAAAAGAATGTGTAAATATTGGTCAAGTGGGTAGGTGTTCTATTTCTTCTTGAAAGAGATCAAAGCCAACGTTAGAATGTTAAATCTCTGGCAGTAAGTTAAGTTCTGTTAGAGCATCCATGGAAATTGCTGGTAGAATTCACAACACGCCAGCAAATCTCGCCATAGCTCCTTTGACTCGGCAAACGTACATTTACCGTCAGGCACTGTGGAGGCTTGGAGGGTACAAATGTGAAGATGATAGAAATCTATATTTACAAAGAGCTCATTTGTTGTTTACCACAGGGGTGATGCTATCCTCTAGAAATTCTGGAAATTTGTGGGGGATTTCTGTTGTCATGATGACAGTGAGCTGCTAGGTATCCTGAATGATCGAGAAGAAGCTCATGGCCCTCACACTTTCAAATGTCAACTGACATAAGTGATCTAAGTAAAAAACTTATCATTATCTGAGCCTAGATTCTAATTCCATTTTATGTAGACGCCAAGTGTTTTTCACATGCTTTTTATACATACTTAATTTTTCAAAATTCAACAACATAAAATTTGATAGAAGGTTGTACTTTGTTTTGTTTAAAACTTTAGTAAGATTTGTTCACCATTTCAGAAAAGCTCAGCACCAAAGCCAACACTGATCATGGTTTTGAGCCCCAACGATGCTTTATTCCTAATACCTGTTTATGGCCATTATACATAAAGCAGCTATATCACTACTTCGTTATGTCTTCTAGTGAAGCTTATTTTATTATAAATTACTTTCCATTTCTTTCTCTTTCATAGTATAGTTATGCTGAAGTGTTGACGTTTTAAAAGTAAATATATAGGTAAAATAAATGCACAGGAAAGTAAGGGAGTTGTTACAAAGGATTTACTTTAAAAGTTCATGGAAGAAGTTTGATTGAGAACTGCTGCCCTACAGGGTAAAACACACAGACGCACTGATAATTTTGGCGTCTCTGCTCTATAGAAGCAACATAAGGGGCAGCCAAGCATCATTAGTTAAGGCCTTGAATAATGCAAACATAAATTTTTATAAGATTACTGTTTCTCTTCAGTCTACTTCCCAGTCCTCTTTTGGGGGCGGGGGGCGGGGGTGGGGGAGAGGAGAGGCTGCAAAGGAGAAACTCAAGCTAAAGGAAATGCTACTGGTTTAACAAGGTGCTAATGGGAATAATACTTTTCACAGAAAGCTTACAGAAAAGGGAACGTGCAAGCAGAGGAGGTGAGCATTGCTTAGATTAAAACCCAACAGGCAAGTTAGTGGATAGGAGAGCTAGAATGTTTGAGAGTGTGTTTAGTGCTCCTTTGATGGACGCTGCCATAGCTCTCCTTCTAGACCTAAGTGGATAAATATCTGGCACAGAATGCCTTCTTCCCAACCGATGGAATTTGACAACTGTGGTTGAAATGTAAGAAGTAAAATTAAAGACCAGATTGAAATTAGGAATTGTGTACTGAAGGTTGCTAGGCGACAGAGGCCAAGAAGGTTGCTAGGGACAGGGATCAGGACTGTTTTAGACTGAGTATATGTCAGATTCTCCTAGAAACTTCACAGTGATCATTCCCTTTAAATAAATAAATGAATAAAAAATTAAATAGGCTAGAGAAATACACACATGCAACCACTATGAGTGCGGCAGGGAACCAAAGTAAACAACAGAACAACCAAAAATCTGAAAGAGTGTTATTTTAAAGGCAGACCAACAGATCCATCAGGCAGTTGTCCTGACAATAAACATCTATTACACTCTACCCCTTCCTCCTGCTTCTCCCCACTGAAGTCCTATCATCATAACAGTAATTCAGAGTTTGGTATTGAGAAACCCAGTGGATGGTTCTGGCACTCTATGATGGAAAGTTTCAGCCAACAGTTCTAGACCTAGGCCAGGATGTTCCCAGTGTATCAGGTGGTGGCCTCTGGACAACCATGAAAGAAATGGCTTAGTGATGTCACTACCTCACCTTGCAGAGTGGGTCTCTGATTAATTCCATTCATGATCATTCCAGAAAGACAAAGACCATGGCATTAGTCTTAATGACCACACCTCCTCAATGCTTGTCTACCCTCTGCTCTCATTAAAGATTCTAGAATTTTGCTTTGCCACAGAATTTCATTTTCTCCCACTTTCTTAGGTTCAGGACACCTTGGTTTTACCTCCAACAACGAAACATTCTAATCCTCCTTCAAAGTAATAGTTTGTGGTCCTCTCTCCCTACTCAGAGCATCGACATTTTGTTTACATAATCCACTTGGTTCTAGATGGTCCTACAGTTATTTGTGAGCATAATGCTAGAAGCTGGTGTTAATATGAAGCAGGAAATTTATGTGATCATCTAACATGTGTACTTATCACTATAGAAGAAAAAACTAAAACTCAAAAGACATATAACTTGCTCGTCATCATTTATCAAGTATGTGGTGGTACTGATATTTGAATTTTGGTCCAATTAATAACCACTGCACTGAAGTTTCCCTTATAAGGTCCTA
>NW_011888835.1:7516032-7537179 GCF_000151845.1 Pteropus vampyrus
TCACTAGATAAAGATTAGCCTTCTTATATGTGAACTCCTGTCCAACCTACCTTTTCTTCAGGGACTTTGCTGTTTATTTATTTACTTACTTACTTACATATGTTCGTATATTCTAGAAATAAATTGCAAGACTTCCTAGCTTTCCATTCACTGTGATTTGAACATGGAAATTCAAGCATTTACTCTAACATGTTCAAAACAATATATAGTTTAAATATGGGCTTTTATATCCTTTGTGAATGTCTGATTCTCAATCCGATTCTCAAACTCAATCTGTTCCTCACTTTAATGACATAAAGGAAATAAGTGACTGGTCATAGAATAATCTTTAAATCTCATTAAGTTGATGGCTCAAAAATCTAAATTAAAGAAGAAAAGGAAGTTAAACCAAGTCACAGAGATTTTTCTTTTCAAATAGTGTGTTAAAATAACTTTTAGCCCTATTTAGTGCTGAATTCAATTATTTAAATATATTTTAGAACATAATTTACATTAGCCCACCAATATATTGAAGGTGAGAAGTGGAAAAAGCCATTTTAGTAATAAAATTTTATTAAAATATTAACTTGCACAGTTGAGTGTGTGTGGTGTGTGTGTGTGGGATCTTTTCTCTTGTGCCAGTTATTCATTATTTCTCATAATATTTGTTTAAGTGAGGAAGGAGCCTAAAGCTGCATCCTATCATATCAATGCATCCAAAGTTTATTGTAATTATAAGTTTTAAAAAGACTTGACACCTCCTCCCAACTTACTCTGATTCTAAAAGACTACTTTATTGTTAATAATAATAATGTCCAAGTTAACTAAGCAAAGAACTGCATGAGGGCATTAATAGTCTGAGCTGAGCAAGTCCAAAAAACGGATAAAAATCATTCAAACACTAAAGGTCTAGGGTTCCTCTCTCTTCTGCATAATAACCAGCAGGAGCTTCCAACTGACACACTTGGAGAAATACAGTTAGCTTGAAAGAGGTCTCCAACTTGACCCCAAATCTCTCCTGGGACAGGGAGCGAGCCATTTGAGCTTTGTCCCCGTCAATCCGCGGGAAGGTCCGAGGCCGGGGCCTCCCGGTCGCCCGGGTCGCGCCCCGTCCCCTGGGCCAGGGACTTACCACGAGCGCGCAGCACAGCAACTTGTTCATTGTGGTCCCCGGCAAACCTCAGGCGGCAGGGCCAGCGCTCCGGTGCGTCTCCGCAGCGGGCGCAGTCATCACGTTATATATAGCCTCTGGGCGACAGGAAGTATCGGCTTGGCTTTGATCATTCATTCCCTATCTGAATCAAACTTTGCACCTTTTTTTTTTAGGATCCTTTGGCCGGAGCAGTGGGGGATGCTCTGGGGTTAACACTTTCAGAGCCAGGACAGAAAAAAAAATCGCCTGGAGAGACAGGACGGTAGGGGGTGGAGCAAGGATGTCTGGCTCCTGGGAGGGAAAAAAAGCCTTCGGGCTGTGGAACAAGGCACTCCTGTCTCGGAGAGGCTCTGAGGTTTCCTGGCTCCTTCCCGCCAGCGGGCGGCCACCTGGCAGCGGACCGGCGGTGGGAGGGCCGGGCGCACGCTGGGGAGCCGGCTCCTCCACGCTGAGCTGAGCGTCCCATGCAGCCAAGATCCCGGCGCAGCCTGCGGTGCGTCCCAGACACTTTATCCCTCTCTTGACTGGCCCCTTCTCTGCGGGTTCTGAGAGCTCGAATGACAAGGCTCCTCATCTATGCCATGCATTGTCTCAGAGCACTTTTGGGGACTTCGCCATCCTTAATCTCCAAGATTACATAGACGGCGTAGAAGGAATTTCTCTAACTTCTGTCTGTTTGCTTCTAAAGCCTGTGCTTTTCCCGCTCACTTCTTGTTGTCTGGGGTGGTTAGCGGTAGAGAATCAGCAGAGGAAAAGCTTCCGGCCTAGGGCAGGTAAACCCGTACAGGTTGTGGGATACCTTGGCCACTGTTTTCTTCACCAACAGATTAATCATCAAAGGGCTATTGGTACCTTAGTGTCCTGCGTACTGAACTTCTGGAATTGCCTCTTCAAAGTTGTTCCACTGCCCCCAAGCTGTCTAGAGAAGCTTGCTGCATTCATAGAGGGTTCTTGCATTCCCTGTCCACTCCCCAAAGCTGCTTGTCTGAAAGTTGGACCAGGCGACTTCTAAATTATAGCCCCATTCCAGGGTTGTGCAGTTCATCAGTTAGTTCTCAGACTGTCACCAGAACTCTGCTTACAGATGCTGAAAATGTCATTGCAGCACTGGCTGCCTCATCAGGGCCAAGTGTTGCTACATGTCTCTTAAATAGGGCAAGTTCTGCTTCTCAGTGAGTTTAAGGATGGAAGGCGAAGAATCAAGAAAGGGCACAGGTATGGCCAACCTGGGTCAGCGCTTCTGCCCCTTTGAATGGACATGGTTCCACTAGGAGTTCAAAGTGGAGCCATAGCCCAAGGAGAAAATATGAAGAGGAAAAGAATCTCAGCTCCTCTGCTGTGATCACGAATTACAAAAAACAGAGGATCTCAGTCATTGTTCTCTCTCCAATGCCAGAACATAACAGCACTGCTGGTTGCTTAAGCGAGCTAGTGAGTAAATGAAGGTCAGTGACCAAGGATGATGTCGTATGACTCCGGAACTGCCCCTTAATTTTGAACTTCAGCTTTGATGTCTTCAATCTGTCCTACTAACACTTAGACTTACCATGAGACTTGAGTACATTCAAATGTTAGCAATGAAACATATAAATGGTAGTATGATTGTTTTGATTAGGGTAAAGTTTGTTAGAATATTATCTGAAGGCATTTTTCTTGAAATATAATATTGTTGGCATAAGGAATGTCCAAACTTGTAGAGAATTTTTTATGGGCCAAGCCGAGACAGCCACCAGGAAGAAAAATCTCCACAGATCTAGAAAATGCTCTAGAGAATGACAGTTTTGCAGCTTATTTTATACATTAGCATAAAAGAAGGAGACTTAAAGAGGGTTACATGAAATTCGTTGTTGGAGCATAAGAAAGCAAAGCAGGGAAACCTCTGGGATTGGATAAAAAGTTAAACTGAGAGATTACTACTTCTTTTACAGTGGCGGGTACAGGATAGTTAAAAATTAACATTAAAAAAAAAACCATTTACAGGCAGAGAGGTGGTGTGTGGCATGCTGGGAACAAGATACCAATGAGAGGTTCTGTGATCTCATGCTCTGGTGCAGCAGTTGTGCCCTGAGGGGTCTGGAAAAAAAGATTATGCTGACATTTCAAAGCTAAGTTATCTTAGATGCAAAAAGACATAGACAGACTCACTTAAGGTAAAGATTGACCTTTGTCAAGAAAACTAAAGGCCTATGACCATACTATCCCCATGACTCGCTTTTATTTAGGATCTTTCGTGTTCAGACCATCCCATGTGGTTACTTCCGGTCTCTGGGTTTGTTGGAGCCGCCATGCAGGCCCCCCCTGAGCTTGTCAGGTTTAGTAAGTAGCCCCTTTTTCATCTACAACATAATACCAATGTGCAGGAATCAAGCTTGGAGAAAGCGGATCGACGATTGAATCATCTAACCTTGGAAACATTTCGTGTCTCTCTAAGCCTCAGTTTCCTCATCTGTTAGATAAAAAATAATACTGATATTACAGAAATGAGGGAGAGAGCAAATGAAAGCATTTATAAATGAGGTGATTCACCAATTGCGAGCATTAAATAAAGTAAAATGTGTAAGATAGCAAGCACAGTGCCTGCCCATAGGACATATTTACTAAATTACAGCTGATTGTCGTAGGGGAGTACCTAAAATACTCCTGATCTTTGGAGCCAGACACATAAATTTGAACCCCAGGTCCACTACGTCTAGCTCTGTGACCTCAGGCAAGTTTTATCAAAACTATTTGTTTCCGTTTGGTTTCTTCATCTGTGTAATAAAGATAAAAAATCATACCTACCTCAGAGGATTGTAAAGGTTATTATGAGGAATAAATTAGATAAAATATGTAAAGCATTCACAAGAGTATCTACCACATCCTAAGTACTCATTACCTGCCAGCTGTTATTATTGTTCTTATCTGAAGTTTCTTAGGGACATTTATATGAGCACAAGTTCAGTCTAGACTATATGAACTCCTGAGAGCAGGAATCGGGTATTTTTCTTTGGTATTCCCTGAAGCTTTTAGCTCAGCATCTGGCTTCCTATAACTGCTCCATAAATACTACTAATAATAGTAGTGATGGTTGGTGTGTGTGTGTGTGTGTGTGTGTGTGTGTGTAAGGGTAATTAGTGTAACCTTGAGAAAAGTTGAGCCACCATTCATTTAGAGTTGCAAAACAGACTATATCGACTCTGATTTCAGGGCCCGACTGTGGGCGGATTATTAATCACCCACTGACAGGAAACAGACACTATGAGTTATCGGTCATTTCATTTGTTATATTCCTGGAGCAATCTGGCCCATCCCCCTGGGTCTTCCCATGTGACCCACTGCTGTGGGCAGCTGGCCCTGAGCACTCTGAAGCTAGAGTTCATCTTAAGCTTGAATTGAAATGGACCCGGGGACCTAGGGTTGAACCCATAGGGAACATTTGAACACTAATATGGCAGACTACATTCATCTTCCTGTGACAGATCCCTCATTGGCAGAGGCCATCAGAGACATTAAATAGAGTGTCTTGTAAATGTAACCTTATGTTTCTGGGCACCAGCTATGTGTGATGCTGACTTTCTAGGTGACACCTTATCAGATAATCCTCATCTTCTCTTCCTTGAATTCTTTTGAGTTAGACCTCATGTTGAACACATGTTCACTGCCCGTATTTTCGACTGTCCCAGCCCCCATTTCAGCCACAACTAAGGCTTAAAGAAATCATGCCCAAATATTGGGAACTCCCACAGGGAAACACTTCATCTCATTAGCACAGTGGCAATGCACCTGCGACAGAAGGGCATTTATAATCATCATCATAATAGAAATGCCTTAAACTCAGGACAGAAATTGATTTAGGTCATTTGGGAGACAAAGCATGCAGTGGGCTCTGAAGTGGCTGATCAAGTGTCTAGAACATCTCACATCTAAGCTCCCTTGCCTGAAAACTGGAAATACAGGTTCTGAGGTTATGTATGTGAAAGGTTATTAACTTGAAGAAGAACATATTCCTAGTTATTACATTGTTATTAAAATGAAGCTTTTACTGATTTCATAAAGGAAGAAACAGAACAAGAGGAGAAATATCATGCAACTAGCCTGTTGATTTTCATTTATTGTATTAATGTTGGCCAGTTTCTTTATTAAAAAACAGGATTTCGAGTGTATTAATATTCTAGACAAAAGCTATTTGACTTTTAAGGTGTTACGGACTGTGTTCAGAATGAACATGTACTTGCTTTAAAAAAAAAATAATAATGTACAGAAAGGAAAGGCACTTTCTGATTAAGTCACCAGCAACTTAAGGCTCTGCTTGAAAGTGTGGGACCGGGGCTCAGTAGATGATAGTTATGGCTCCCCACACAATGGGGAGTGCGACTCTAGCATGGCCACTCATCCATTAAAATAAACCTTTCATCGACTACTGGCATTAATTACACAATCACACAAATGTATAATTATGATCAGGACCGTGTGCTACATGGAAAGAAATAAGGTACAGTAGGAGTACCCGACCCATTGTGGCTTTAAAGCAGACCTCTTCAAACTAGTGATGAGGAAGAAGATAATGTAGGCAGCACAGGCGGGTTTGAAGCACGACAGTGACATGATCATTTTAGCTTCAGTGGGGTAGAAGTTCTCTGACCTTCACCCTGCCAGCCTCTCAGGGTCCTAGGTCTAAACACAGACCCACGAGAAAAATCCCTTAAACTAAGAATCACAGCAAAAAAGGAAAAGTATTTTCATCAGCTTAACTAGGTTTAAAAATTTTTTTTAATGCTTGTATGTAGTAAAAAACACAAATAGTATTAACATATAATTATGGAGGGTCAGTCTCCGTTGCACGCCATACCTCCACGGCCGCTTTACAGAAGCTAATACTGCTAATGACTGTGGTGAGATCTTTCAGGTGTTATACGAACACGTGTTGCTGGATAGATGTCCTGCTGTTTCACGCCAAAGGGAGCATACAGGTGTTCCGAATGTCATTTTGCCATTTAACAATGTTTGTTTTGTACCAGCGTTGTATCTGGGGACTTGGAAAGAGAGAACTTAATACATGGAATTGGTTACACGGGTTAGAGAATCGCTGAGAAGTCAAACAGAGGCCACCAAGGGATGAGCAGCAGCGTAAAGCTATGACCTCCCTTAACTTGGAGGGTTAAGTGAAGAATTAGGGATCGGGCTCACCTGGAGGAAGCTGGAACCACAGAGGTTCTGTCCAGTGGAATCTGAGCTTTGAGGAGACAGAGTTGCTGTTAGAAACACTGCCCCTCGAATCTCCTGCCAGAGCCTTCTTTTGGCCGAACACGGACAGGAGGCCAGCAGGCATGGGGGCCTGGTAATGCAGCATCTGGTGGTGGACTCTCTTGTGATACAGAGAACAGGTGGAATAAGGGGTGATTTGTAGGGACAGACAGGCCAAGGATAGGCACAAACATATATAGAAATGTCTCATTCTTTTTCATTGTAGCACAGTATTCTAATGTATGAGTGTATCATAACTTATTTAACTACTGCTTTACTGATGGATAATCTGACTGCTTCCAGTATTTTTTCTATTACGAACAATGTGGCGACGAGCAGCCTTATGCATACATCTTTGCACAGTAATGTGAGTGGACTTTTTAAGGATAAATTCTTTGAAATGTAATTGGGACAAAGGTACATGTATTTTACATCTTGATAGGTATTGTCAAATTGTCACCTAAATTCTTTATATTCCTAATATTAATCTTACTACTTTTGGGAAAATAGGTTAATACTACTCCCTGTAATTCACATCACATGACGTTGGAAGGCCCACTGCTTTCTTTAGGTGGGAAGTCTGGTCTTTCAAACTGAGATCTATAAAGACAGCTAACTCATTCACAATTCTGGGCTGCCCTATCAAGATACCATTGGCTAGATGGTTTAAACAACAGACATTTATTTTCTCATAGTTTTAGAGACTGGAAGTCAGATTGGGGTGCCAGCTTCTGGTGAGTCCTCACTTTCTGGCTTGTAGGAAGACACCATCTCACCATGTGTTCACATGACCTCTTCCTTGTGGGTGTGTGGTGATCTCTCTCTCTCTACCTCTTCTTTTAAGGCAACCAATCCTATCGAACGTGGACGTTACTCTTATGATCTCATTTAATCTTAATTACATCCTAAAAGCCTTACGTTCAAATATAGTCACATTGGGGTGTTAGGATTTCCGCATATGAATTCAGGGGTGGGGCACAACTCAATTCTTAGGAGCATGTTTCTGCCTTCCTCCTTTAGGACTCATAATCTGATGCTTTATTTTCAAAGGAATGTAGGCTTTTGAAATCCTTGCTATATAATGCTCCATAAACATGTGTACATAATTGTAATGTCACTATTTCCCTCAAATTTTCTCATTCCTCCTCTTCTGGACTCTCTTTCCTTCTTTGATCTAATAAAATAGTAGTCTCCATAGTTTAGTTACAATTTATACCTACGACACCTTCTAAAATGTCTCACCCACTTACAGATTCTGACTTCTCTGTGTGAGGTTGGCACGCTACTAGCAAGGAGGAATTCTTGTTCCTTCTTTTATAATGTCTTTTAATAAAAGAGTTCCGTTATGTTAAATAGCACAGTACACCCTGCCCACCTGAGCAGAGGAACACGTAGGTCAAGCCTTTCTGTACATGTAACACGCATGACGATTTTCTCTTTGAAATTCCCGTCGAAGACAGTGCCAAATTTGTGATACCTCTGGGTGGGAAAGTTGAGAATAGGAAACAACAATCTCCACAGACCCCAACAGATTTTCTGTTGTTCTCTGAAGCCAAAGAAAGAGACACAACTCCTTGCTTATAAACACTTTGACCTTGGCTGCCAATCACTTCAGCCAGGATTTCCTGAAACTCTAGATACCCATCTAGTGTCTACTCAGTCCCAAGAAATCGGCTCCCTAATTAAACAGGGATGCATTTCCCAAACAACAACTCCCCCAGGAGGCTCCTGAACAAATAAATGTTTGCATCAGAAGAGTGTTAGGGAATGCTGCCTGCCCTCTTGGTCACTCTTCACAAATCCTTCAGGTAATTTGGTTATCTCTAATGTCAATTCAAAAGTTCTCCTTTTCTCCCAACCCCCAAGCAATTTGTCTACACTTGGCTAATGAAAATATGATAGATAAGAACCCTTAGAACTGTTCTCTTAATAGCTAATTAGGTACTTCTATCTGGGAAACTCCCCTCCTTTAACTAAAACAAACCCTTAGAAACAAAGATTTTGATGAGATAGTTTTCAGAGGAACTAGCCAGCAAGAGAGAAGTGCTTCCTGGAACAAGAGTTTTGCCTATAAAGGGCTTAGCTTAAGAGAGCATCTTTAGGTGAATATTAAGCTAAAAAGGGGAGTGAAGTTAGTTAATATTCAGCTGATGGGACACCATTAACAAAACCAGGAAAGAAATTCTGTTTCAGTACAACTAAGTAATTTATCATTAATTTATTCCAACGAATATTTACTTGGTACCTAGTAGGTGACACACACTGTACCCCTAATAGAGAAAAAAAGTAGTCCCCATACTTATGAAGCTTACAGTCAGGTTGAGGAGAGAGTAATGAAGTAAACCTAGAAATAAACTTTGTGGATGGTGATAAGCCAATTCCAGAGACTGATAAGAAAGTTGAAATCTATAAAACAAGTTATGTGTAATGACATGTGGCTAAGAAGGGGCGACTTTAGCTGAGCTTCTTAGGAAAGGGCTCTCTGAGGAATTGACTTCTGATCAGATAATAGAAGGATGAGAACATTGCTGATTCCTGAGATGCAGTCAGAGCCTTCCAGGTAGAGGGATGAGTAAGTGTGGTAATCCAGGTGAGAAATGTCAGTGAGGCATGAGCTAAGGGAACAAGGAGGAGATTTAAACCATATATGGCCGGAGAAGTAGGCAAGGCCAGACCATGTAGGTTCTAAAGGGTCGGGTAAGGATTTGGCACTTCAGGTGAAGGACAGTAGGAAGCCATTGTCATGTCTTAAGATGTGAGTGAAGTGACTTGACATTCATGCAAAAGGATCATTTTTGGTGGTGGTAATGTAGCTAGAGCAGACACAGGAAGATCACAGGAAGCAGGAAGGTAATTATCACTAGGACAATCATTGTCATACCTTTAGGTCCTGAGAAGCAGAAGAATGAGTCTCAGCTTCATCGTTTATATGCAAGTGTCTTTGGTTAAGTTACTTAATTTCTCTGAGCCTCCTGAGTTTCATAGTCTGTAAAAGGGGTATTCTAGTTACCCAATGAAGCTATACATACATCATAAGGATACTAGGTGAATCGACAATGTATGTGATGAGTTCATTCATCCTAAAGTTCTATGTAATAAGGGATATTTCCTTGAATCCTAAGTTTGGTGTTAGTTCTCAACATGTCAGAAGGATACAAGAGAACTAAATGGTAAAATATACCTGCCCCCCCCAAAAAACCCATTTACACTAAGTGTCCATGAACTTTTACATTTTTTTGTTTTTAAGTATTTTTTCTAGATACTTGAGGTTTAATTGTTTCTAAAAGTATTGATGATAATAATAACAATAACAACATTTTTAATAATAACATTTTTAATAATAACAACAATAATAACAACATTTTACTGTGCTAAGTGTCTTATATTTATTAACTTCCATGATTTAGAAACTATTATTTTTCCCATTTTACTAAAAAGAGGACTGGGGCTCAGAGAGAATAAATAACTTGCACAAGATCAATAGCTAGTAAATGGATTTGAGTCCAATCAGTCTAATTCCAGAGTCTGGGCTTTTAACTACAAGCTCTGCTGCTTATAATAAATTTAAGGGTTTTCTAAAGCTAGAAGTCAATTTTGTCCTACAAAATGATCAGGTATTTGGTATATCTTGGTAGCAGCCCAAAGTTAAAAATGGGTGAGGGTTAGTTTCTCTTCTTAGATCAAAATCTACTATATGTACAGATATTTATTAGCAAGCAGAGTTCAAATGGTCACACAATGTGAACTTATACTTTGATGAAGTCCCAGCTCTCATCAAATTTTTGGTCTTCTGAACACAATTTACGTTATAGACTGACCTGAAACAAATGTGACAATATGCAGTGGCAGGATAAAGAAACACCGCCTCTGTCAGGCAAACAAGTATTCTTAGAATCAGAAGAAGAATATAGGTCGGTTCAGAGGGGTCAAACCTAGGGTACTAAGTATTTTATTGTTTTTGATGCTATTGTAAAGAAGATTGCTTTCTTAATTTCTCTTTTAGATAGTTAATTGTTAGTATATGGCAATGCAATGTATTTTTTTTGTGTGTATTGCTTTTGTTTCCTGCAACTTTTAATTTATTAATCCTAATAGATTTTTGGTGGAGTCTTTAGGATTTTCCTTATACAAGATCACTCCATCTGCAGACGGAAACTATTTTTTACTTCTTCCTTTCCAATTTGGATGCCTTTTTTTTTTCTCTTGCTTAATTGTCATTGTTAGGACTTTCAGTACTATGTTAATAATAAGTGATGAAAGTGGGCATCCTTGTCTTGTCCCTAATCTTAGAAGAAAGGCTTTTAATTTTTCACTGTTGAGTAGGACAACTGTTAGCACAAAAATTCAAAAAATCATCAAAGGCTACTATGAACAACTATATGCCAACAAACTGGACAACCTAGAAAAAATGGAAAAATTCTTAGAAACATAAAACCTACCAAGACTAAATAAGGGGGGAAAAAAATAGAAAATCTGAACAGAGCAATTATTTGTAAAGAAATTGAATCAGTAATCAAAAATCTCCTAAGAAATAAAAGCCCAGGACCAGAAAGCTTCACAGGTGACTTCTACCAAACACTTAAAAAATAATTAATACCAATACTTCTTAAACTTTTTCAAAAACCTGAAGGGACAGGAACACTTCTAAACTCATTTTATGAGGCCAGCATTACCCTGATATCAAAGCCAGACCAGGACACTTAAAAGGAAAGAAAATTACAGGCCAATATCTCTGATGAATATAGATGCAAAAAATCCTAAACAAAATACTAACAGACCACAATCAATAGCACATAAAAAGGATCCTAACAAAAATCAAGTGGGATACAAGGATGGTTCAACACACGCACAAATCAATCGATTGGAAACACCAAATTAATAGAATAAAGGATAAAAATTATATGATCACTTCAATAGATGTAGAAAAAGCACCTGACAAAATATAACAGCCTTTCATTATAGAAACTCTCAACAAATAGGTATAGAAGGATTGTACCTCAACATAATAAAGGCCATACGTGACAAGCCCACAGCTAACATCATACATACTCACTGATCCTAAAAATAAAGAATGAAGCATTAGCTACATTCTGTATTCTTACAGAGTACAGAGGGTGTTACTTTAGGCTGCTGTTTCTATACATTTTTTAAATTGTCCCCAAAGGAGAAAATTCTAAGTTAATTTGACTTAATTAAATTCAATATTGAGATATAAGTTTTTTTTTTTTTTTTTTTTTTAGGTAGGGTTGTTTTTTTGGAGGGCCATAAAGCCCTTGTAGTAGCTCGTATTTTACCACCCCCCCAAAATTTGCCCACTTGCTCACTATATCGCTCCCATTGCGAATGCATACTTCAGCCAGTCTCATGCTTTGAATACTCATAATTTCACCAAGAGAGCCCACTTTACCACAATTATGCTAAGTAACAAAGTCTCTGGTGTTGCTGTGAGATCGGCAGGGCTGAATCCCTGGGATGTGAACCTTCTGATGGGATGCTAATTCGCCTTTTGGGAAGTGGGGATCCTGGCTAAGTCAACTATCTGCCTGTAAAGAATAAATTAACTTGATTCGTGTGTTATAAGAACACACTGTACCAAAATATTAAAATTAAATTACCAACATAATAAAGGGTTCCAGAGCAAGGAAATGGATAGAGAAAAAGAGTTCGTGCAGGAAATAGCTTAGACTCTAGGGAAAGGATGAGGGAAAGGGTGGGGTTTGCTCTGGAGGAATATAAACAATGCACATACGAAAAGCAGCCCAAATTCTGTCATTACGGTTCTTCCTCAGGTGCATGAAATGGCTTTTGAAGCTTCATATTTCTGTAGGTACCACATAGCAGTCAGTGAGAACTGGAGAATAGCCAAGGTCACCTTTTGGGTCCCGGTAGGAAGGACATTGGTTGTGCTGATTTCTTCTCTTAAAAGACACGTTGCGTCGGCTAGGAGTTCCAGTAGAGTCAAAGGTCCACTTGAACTTCTAAACCAGACTAGTTGGGAGAGTTTTGCACAGTGAGACCAAAGGCTGGGCTGAGAAATGATGAATCCACGTTTCTAACTCCAGTCGATGTGCAGCAGGAAAGCTTTCTTGGTGAGAGAAAGCCTCATGGCTGGGGCTGTCAAATTCATGAAAGCTGCAGGTCTTCTACCCCCCAAAATAGATGCAGCCTCACATAAATTCTGCATTCCATTCAGAAGGTTCATGGCCTATGATTCCAGGAAGGAAATGAATTTGAAATATGGTGGAACTTTTTGCTACTCAGTCTTAAAGAGCTGTTTGTACTTTGGTTGATAATATTGTTGTGTCATCATTTGCCATATTTCAATGTTTATATTTCCTGGGTTCTGGTCCAGGATACTGATCCTGATGTCATATAAATGAGGATTGTTTTCTCCTCACTCATGGATCATTATACCAATCGAGTCTACAAATGGCCTCGCCCTTTAAAACTGTGTACTCTCAGAATAGCTCAGATCTCAGGGCAGCTGATTCTGCTTGGCAGGTGTGGGATGTGTGATTGAGTCATTCAGAATCTCAAAGAGATATTTGTTAGAGGGAGCAGCAAACACTGACTGATTCAGCAGCTCCTTGGGTCCTGAACAACGTGGTACTTACCACAGTTTACAATGGAAGGAAGCTCTGCTGCTTCTTTAATGGTTGTTAGATGTGGAAAAGATGAGAGGCTTACAAAAGCAGAAGTTCTAACAGGCCGGCACAATGGGAAGTATGGAAGGGGGGGAGTTTTCTATGGCCTTTTCTTTTTAAACCCATTTAAGATATAGAGCTTAGGTAACATAGGAGGAAGATCCAGCAGTTTAGTAGCCAATGCGGCCAAGTCATTTGGGGCCTTTTTAGACTAAACACAATAGAGCCAGTATGACCATGGCTCTGAAGCTGGGCTGCTTACGTTTGAAGCCTGGCCGCTTTGCTCTGTGTTCTTTCATTTCTTCATGTCTCCGTTTCTCCATCTACACAGTAGAGGAGCTAATAACAGTATTCACTTGCTAGGATTGTTCTGAGGATTAAATGGGAAGATATATGCATGGCACTCAGAACAATACCTGGCAAGCAGTAAGCTCTCCACAAACATCAGCACCTACCTGTAATCAAATTCAGTGATGTGTTACTTTAAAATGATTGTACCCTATGCCGTGTGGACACGGCTGTCTAGGCCACTGAATGGAGAGATTTTATAGTTTCAAAAAATGTTCATGCTACAGTTACTACCTATTTAAAAGTATAAACTAGATATTCAAAGCAGAAAACCTCCCAGCAACTGCGGCAGTCAAATCAGCTGGGACCTAAGTGTCCGGAAGTGGCTGCGATGTGTTCAGCCCTGTGCTAAGCATGACAGAAACCTACCGAAGGTGGATGTGCATGTGTCTGTCTTCCTTGCCTTCTGGAAGAGTAGGAACCCATTTCTTAATCAGAGTTTGGCCTGTTCTGTTACACAGGCATTTTTAAAAGTTACAAAAAAAGATGTGGTACAGGAATTCAGAAGACAAACTGACGAAGTATAGCATGAAGCCTTCGAGAGTTTAGGGGGATGGAAGGATGCTTTTGAAATAGGACTGGGGGCGAGAGTAGGGAAGTATCTGGAAAGGCTTCCTGAAAGACAGGAGCTTTGAAAAATTAGCAGGCCTTTGAGAGTCATATATGAGAAGGGAATGAATTCTAGGCAGGAAAAAGAAGGCTACTGAAAGCCCAGAGGTTGGATGGGGGTGGAGTGTGTGTTGGTGATGGTGAAGATTGGTTGGGGAAGAATGGGTGCTGTAGGGTGCATGGTTCTAGCAGAGGGAAGGTGAGTAGCGCGTGTGAAAGAGGATCTTGTCATTGGCGCTAAATCTTCAAAAAAGGAGAGAGCTCAAGGAAAAATGTGGACGATTTTGAATGTCAGGTGCCACTGCTGTTTTATGGATAGTGGAGGCTCAAACGGTTTTTGAGCATGATGAGAACTATCCTTGAGGCACCATTTGTAAACCACTTTATTCTTTTTGAACTGCTTTTCATACTTTATTTTATTTTGTCCTTAGAGAAAGATCATGCAATACATAAAGGAGACATTATTTCCCTCATTTTTGTCTGGTATTTGCCTAGCCATGTCACGCACATTGCAAATAAAGCAGAAACATCAAAAGATTGTCATGTTCCCACACAGACGAGGATTGGGAAGGTGGGGTGGGACTACGGACCACCTACGGATCACTCCACAAAGCTGCTTGTTTGGACACAGACTCTGCTTTTGTTCCAAACGGTGTCAAAATGTTCAATAAGAATGATATCCTTATTCATAAAGTATATCTATATTGCCAGGGTGTCTTTAAATATACCCTATTATTTTATAGTTTAAGCTATAAAATAAAATCCAACCTTCGTACAGTGCTTTTAAATCAACAAAATGTCATTTGATCATTCAATCATTTAACCTTTCTAATAACTGACAGGTAGATGGGTCAAAATACGATTAATATTTCTATGATAAGAAAACTAGCACTCAGAGAGGACCAGTGACCAGTCTAAGATGGCACCATGAACAAGAGATGGACTGAAAATTAAAGCAAAAGCTTGAACTTTAGATTCTTTCAAAACTTCCGGAGGCCACCAGGTTTTGCTAGCTGCTTCTGCTCACCTCAATTCAAGGCATTATCCGTTATTTGACAGTAAGCTTCTGTAGACTAAAAGGTATTTTTCACTGTTATTAGAATCCTTCCTGGCCTGATTATTTGAGGCTTGTGGGTGGGTGCCAAGGTGGAAGACTACAAGTGACTCATCTGATACAGTGGCTCCCCCCTCTGCTTGGTCTAGAAACTAGTCAAGAGCATCAAGGGACTCTGCCATGACTGAGTGGCTTGGCTATGGGACATGTTGCAGTTTGTTGATTTTTTGGCCTGCCTTCCTCTCTACCCACTTTCCACTCCTCCCCACTCCCAGGCCAGAGTGGCAGGAAGAGTCTGACACTGGAGCTTGACCTTTTCTGGCTGGATAGCCATCTGCGTCAAAGCGGTGATAGCTTTGGCACCCGAAAGGTTGTGGGGGCTGGACTCAAGACCATCCTTGGGCAGTTGAAATGATTTCTTTCTAATGGATCCTTGACCTGTGAAGCCAGAAGAAGGTTATTTTTACCTAGAGAGACCTCAACATATTAATGGGGAGCTTGGCTTTGCACAATTTTTAATGCCCTAGTCAGTTCTTAAGAAATAAAAAGAGCTAGGTCATTTTCAAAGAAATGACTTTGTGGGTTGACATGTCAACCAGTGGGCCTACAGCTGAGGTCCTGCTCTCCAAGGCATACTTGTCTAAATGAGGCAGGGAAGCCAGTCATCCCCCTGTTGTTATGCATTACCTAAGTGCCAGCCCTCCCACGGGGCAGTGGTGGATGTCAATTCTGGCACCCAGATAAAACATTGAGAAACATTTGCAGTCTCTTTAGAACCTTGTAAAGTTGAACAGCTTACCCTGGGTGGGACTGTTGGAGCAGCACATCGAATCAAACTGGGAGCAGTGACTGCCCGTGGTAGAGATTAACTGGTGTGATGGGAAAAGCCCAAGATGAGTACCGACCTGTGAGTTCCATGGTCCATGGGCTGTTCCTGTGTATTCCAAGGAGCAGGAATCTTCTCCTCTGAAACTATTGCCGGTTAGCTCTCAAAAGAAGTGTGGTTGAGTGATCAGTTGAATGCCTAGTGCGTTCCTCACCACGGCTTTAATGAAAACTTTCCCTTTAGCTGGGAGGCCCTTTACCCAACACATCTTTTTCTTACATTCAGTCAGCGCATATTATAGGACACTTCTTGGTGCCAAGCACTGTACTGTGGATATGATGGATGAGACTAAGTCAGGGTCCACATGCTCAAAGAATTTATGATCTGGTAGGGGAGATGGATGTGTTACAAGTTGAAGCTGAAGGCACAAATGACAGAGAGAGTGCTGTGGGAGTTCACAGAGTGGGGAAAAAAGCCCAGAACTGGCAAGGTAAGGGTCCAATAGTTAAAACAAACAAACGAACAAACAAACAAACAAACAAACAAACAAACAGGAAATCAGCTGGAATTTAATTCAGGAGTTACTGAATACAATAATACAGGTAACAGAAACTACCATTTTTGAAAACCCATTAAATTCAGGGTCTTTTTTAGACACCTCAAATATCACATTTTATAAGACCCATTTTCCAAATTAGGAATCTGAGACTCAGAAATTGCTTAGCCCACTCAACAAATGATTGTCAGGTCTGGGGTTAGGGTACATCTGCCGCTGAAGTTACCAAATACTGTGTGAATGCAAGGCTGGTTCTTGATTAATATAGCAGTTCTTTCTACTACCGACTTCATCTCTCCATACCTAGTTCCAACTCTTTCATTAATTCAGGGAACTTTTTTGACATCTTGCCTACCTTTATTTTTCACTGTAATATTTGTCATCATCTAATATACAATTACTATATTTCATCAAATCTCAGATGCTTATTTATTCATGTTTTTATATCTCTGAAGTTAGGATGCATAGGCAAAGTTTGTGATGTCTTTTTCTTTGTACGTAAAAATAACAGTGTATCTTGAAATTGACGGCACCTGAAAGTTCTGAAATAGGCAGTATTTTGCTTTTCCTACATTGCTTATTTTCTTTCTTCCCTCAGTATAATATAAGCTCCAGGTGAGTAGGATATTTTTTCTGCCTTTTTCATCTTTGTAGCCCCATAAGTTGGGATGTCATTGAATAAATTAATGACTGATGGCATATAGAGTGCCTACTATGTGTCAGTAGCTGTGTAAAGAGTGCTGGATATACACTAAGGAATAGAATAGACATGGGCTTTGCCTTCCTGGACGTGATGCAAATTAAACAAGTCAACAAATAAGCATGTAAATAAATGTGCAAAATTACATGGGAGGTTGGGAGAAGTAAAAATTTTGAAGGTGATATAGAGAGAATAAATGAGGTGGTGCCCAAATTCAGGTCAGAAAAATCAGAAAGGTCCTTTCCAATCTGATACCAGAATGGTGATGTCAATGAATTCAAGAATGTGGACTATTGCGCTGCCTGGCACATATAACAGCTAACCTTGACCATACTAGTCCAAAACATTTTCTCCCCTCTTACAAAAATGCATGACACTTATTGTGTCTGCATGTGTATTTGTGCAGATATCCTTCTTGTCCACCTAGATTACAAATCTTCTTGTAGAATAAAAAGACCACTGGATTACAGGACAGGAGACCTCAGCGGTAGTTGTAGCTTTGCCCCGACTTTACAAATCGGAGAAGTTATATAAACTCTGCTGTCCTTAGTACCTTTACCTGTGAAATTAGGAACTTATATTAGAGAATCTCTAATTGGTCATTAACTTTACATTTAAATTCTATAATTATCAGCCCTTTTTAACAAATAATTATTGAAGAACTACTATTTGCTACGCTGCTAAACTTTCTGCAGAGCGCTAGAAGAATTAAGATAAAAGGAAAGGAGACACGATAATATTCATTTAAGGTGTGCATGATATTGAGGAGACTGGTACATTAATGATTTGATTATAATGCAGCACAGAATTTCCTCTGCTTCTGAACTTTCAGTGACAATTATTATCTTTTCTAAGTGTGAACAAAGTCCCCTGCCTGCCACCAACAGATGGGGGCAAGTGGTCACATCAGCTAGACACTGTGCATTGGATTTGAGAGTTAGTGGATGAGGTAGGGTGGAGCATTGAGAAGCTAAGTTATTTGTAGGAAAATAAGCATCTGCATGCCAGGGTAACATGGGAATTGAAAGTAAGGGTCACTTTGTTCTACCTGGGTGGGCTTGAAAGTGAGCGTGCCATGGGGTGGGTCAAAGATGCTATTTAGGGTGTTGATGTCTCAATTTAATTTTGAAGGAATAAGAAGAATTAAGCAGGTATACTAGTTGGGATGCTTTTGACTGCAAATACAGACTACCCCACTAAAGATAGATATGATAAGAAGCGCAACCATTATTCCACACAATATAAAGAACAGAGGTGGGGAAATTCCAGGTTTAGTTCAACGGCTCAAAATGCCATTGAGGACTCGAGTTCTTTTGACCTTTCTTCTCTTTCTCAGAATACTGGTTTTTGTTCTTAAACTTTACCCCTCAACGATTGCATCATCACTGCCAAATTTCTTGGCATAGTATCTAAACAACTGTACATATACATTTTTTAAAAAAAAAAAGGCTGAAAAGGGGCAACTTTTCTCAGAAGTCTTTTGGTCACAGAAAAGAACCGTGTCTTCTTCCTCTGTCTGCCCCGTTCTCAGCCCAGTCTTAGCAAACTTCCCCTTGGTTCCCAGTGGCCACGGCTGGGCCACATGTCGATGCTCTACACACAAGGGAGTCAGGAAAAGTATGTCCCTGGCTTTTACAGTCTCGATATGGGATGACAGATTCTGTCTGCTAGGAGGAAGTATGTTTTCCAAGCGGGTAAGTAGTGAATGGTGTGGCTGTTGGATAAACATCCAACAACCTTCAAAACAGGAAAAGAAGGAGTAGAGAGTTATTAATGGATCTCACCCTCTGGCCCTGGCACAGTCCTTTGCTCTCTGAATTGTAGACATTCAACTGATGTTTGTTGACTGTGTGATCATTGTCATGGAAATGGAAGAATCAATGGCAGGTTAGGCAAGTGAACAGTAAAATCAGTTTATTCTTTCCAGGCCATGACTAGATGAAAAAAAAAAATTATTTAGTCACTTGAATGAGTGACTGTTGATATTTCTCTACTGGGTGGCTAAACTGAAATCCTAATTCAACATCAGGAGAGGTAATGGTGGTTTTTAAAAACCATGTCTAATTTGGCAACAGTTATATAATCTAAAAGCAAATCAGGGAAAAATCTGAGTTCAATGGAAAAAGACCAGATCTCAGGAATGAAAGTTTACTGAAAACACTGTGTGGGGGTCTAATGAAAAAAAAAAAAAAAAAAAAAAAAAAAAACCCCCCCCCAAAAAAAATAACAGAATGTAAGATGGTCCCAGGGCTATGGGAAAAATTTAGTAGACCCTAATAAAGTGCTCAGTGTCTGCTTATTACACATGGAAACTCAAAACAAGGAAGCAGAAGAGGGTACAAAATTAGTCCATTTTTAAAAATCAACTATATATACGAGAAGACATTAACATTTTTTAAAAAAACTTCCTTTGCCTTTCTCACAAGTGCAAACAAAACAGAAAGCCAAAAAGTTAACTTCTGACTAAAACGACAACAACAAAAGGAATATTGCATAGAAACTGAAAGAAGACACTAGTTATGATGTTGAAGGGTGTGAATTATTTGCAGTAATTCATATGAGGCAATTCAGAGAGTCTTCAAAATCAGTATGAGCATGTCATAGCACACTAATCCTTTGAAATGACTTCTCTCCATATCTTTAAAGTCTGTTAAACCTTTTTTGCAGAATTGTGAGAGTTTGTCTGGAGAACAGAAAGCATAAGAGATGAATGAAAGGTATGGGGTTATTTCCCAGTACTCTTTCTTGAAAGAGATTGTTCCATTTTTAAATAACTGGGGCTACTCAACATCAACCACAATGTATTTTCAGTGTGTGTGTGTGTTTTTTTTTTCCATCTGGAGTTTTATTCTTTTGTTCTACTCCACCCTACCACTCTTCCCATGAAAGCAAAGGCATGCCATAACACAGGAAAAGGGGCCACAAAGGGCCATAGGCAGTTGACTCATCTTTAAATGTTTCCAGTTTCATAGTGATTGCTATGATGTCTCAGCCAGTTACCACGTTTCTACTGTAAATTGTTCTCCCCATCTAGAAGGGATTCACAATCTTTTTGGAGTTGTAGTATGATCAACATTCTCAAACCACTTAGAATTCCTAGATTCCTCCAAGTCCTTGAAGGTAATAATGCAATTTCTGTACTTCTTTTACTATCTAGTAAGACCTGGTATACAGGTTCTTGCTCAGGAGTCCATGTTAGAGTCACATTGGGAGCTGTCATCTGCACACGGGTATCTACTTGCCTAGGCACATCATTTCAGAATCGCTAGGGTTGGATCTGGCAAACATATTGGGAAACGCTCTTTGAGTTATTCTGATGTACGAGTCTCATTCAAACCATTAGTCTGTTGGAAACCATAGATTTACTCTCAAAAATAAAAAGAAAAGAAATAGGAAAAAAGCAAACACTGGCAGCTCTTGTATCTGACTACTACGATACCTAACCAGTGTGGTAACACTGGGAACTAGCATAGGATGATGGCTGAAAGATCAGCTCCCCAGATTCAGATTCCTACTTTGCTCTGTGACCTGTATCAAATTGAGTTGCCACACTATGCCTCAGTTTACTCATCTTGTAATGAGTATAATAAAAATGCATGCAGTAAATTGGGGACTAAATTATGTATTACGCATAAGATTAAAACTATACAAAGTATTTACTGAGAGACTGGCATAAAGTCGTTGTTAAAACAATGTCAACCTTTATTATCTCTGATACTGAGAGGCTTCCTTAAATAGTGTGTTTGATAAAAAATAAAAATATAATTATGAATACTTGCAAATAAAGGCATTTTATTTAATTGATAGAATATTTTAAAATCTAAGATCCATAGCAGTATTTTCTTTTAGGTCCTTAGTATTATAAATGTTTGGTCCATATTTTAATTTAAATAATTATATTAGCATTGAGAATGCCGAAGTCCCTTTTCATGACATTAGTAAAACTTTAAGATACTATAAAATGGTATCTAGAAATTACTGGCTTGGATAATTAAGGATGGTATTCTTGCAGGCCAGGAATATTTGGGGCTGCATTAAGATTAAAATGCATTTAA
>NW_011888835.1:7537229-7548150 GCF_000151845.1 Pteropus vampyrus
ATAATTATGAATACTTGCAAATAAAGGCATTTTATTTAATTGATAGAATATTTTAAAATCTAAGATCCATAGCAGTATTTTCTTTTAGGTCCTTAGTATTATAAATGTTTGGTCCATATTTTAATTTAAATAATTATATTAGCATTGAGAATGCCGAAGTCCCTTTTCATGACATTAGTAAAACTTTAAGATACTATAAAATGGTATCTAGAAATTACTGGCTTGGATAATTAAGGATGGTATTCTTGCAGGCCAGGAATATTTGGGGCTGCATTAAGATTAAAATGCATTTAAAGCATCAACAAGAAGGCATGAGAAGAAAATGGCAATTCTTAAAATGAAATTATTTGATAAAAATATTTCAAAACAACCATTCGATAATTATCGCAGATAAAATTAGGTATTTGTTGTAGCTCTTTATTTTGTGGTTTAGAGGGTTTTTTGCTTTGTTTTGTTTTGATTACAAATGGGAGAAGGGCACAATAATCTTTTATTTTAGCCCCATCAGACTCATTTTTAACTTGTGACCTCAAGAACCACATGATAATAAATTTGTGAGGTTTTTTTAAGCTTTAAGCTACTGATTTGTGGAAATATATTATAACAACAATAGGCAACTGATACAAACCTCATAGATAATCAGATTCAATCTTCTTGATTTTGCTTGAGTGATATAAAGCCCAGAGAAATTGGTGATTCATTTATTCATTCATTCAACAACAATTTATGGAGCTGCTAACAGCTGCCAGTCACCGTTAGCAGTAAGCATATGATCCGTGCGATACCTTTTTTAACCTTTCTCCCAGGATCCTGGGAATGGATTCTGGACCAGAGAGACTCTCCTCGCCCTCCACCCCAAAAGAAAGATACTCAGAGCTGATGAATTCTGATGGTGCTACCTCTGATTCCCAGAGCTACACTGTTTCAATTTCTTCCAGCTGGTAGAAGCAGTTAACTGAGCCTCCATAGTGCACTTTCTTTTGGTTTTTTGAACTACCAGGTCCTTATGATAAATTTCTTGATTTGTGCAAGCTGGCTAGAGTAGGTTTCTGTGTCTATTTTACCCACTCTAGTAAATGATCTAAATCAGTCGATAGTGCCCTCTGATCACTTCGAAGGTTTGTGACAGTGTTATAAACCAACAATTTATTTTTAAAAAGCTCATTTTATTCCACAGAAATAGTCTGCAGGTCATTAGCCAACTGATGTTTTATCCCCAGCAAGCTAAACTCGCATTCTCATCTCGGCATTTGGGAAACATGTTTCTCTGTCTACATGAAAATGAAATGCGAGCCGCAGACTAAATCTGCAACCCTCTGACGTCCGAGCTGCTGAAATTTGTTGTGGACAGAATTGTTTTGTTATAAATATGAATTTCATAATAATTTCTACCATCAGCAGATCGAGGGGGCAGATAGAGTCCCTGACTTCTTGGAGCTCATAGTTATGCTGGGCCTGCTTCTGAGGAAGAAAAGCAATCAGAAAAGTTTCATATCTTCACAGGAGAGGAACGGCTATGAAGCTGGGTGGGCTGAAACTCTTCATACAGGACAGAAGGGCCAAGAATAGTTATCCCTGATGAAGAACCAAAGATCTAATGGGTGCAGTATATGTAACCTGGTCGATGCTGTTCTGGACACACCTACAGGTGTGATTCCTGCCTGGCAATGGCACCGCTGTCGATAACTCTGCTTATTGTTCCCTGAACCGATATGTCACTGCTGCGGCCAACAAAATGGCCCTTTTCCATGGAACTTATGCCCGTGGTGGGGAGGGAAACATTTCCTTTCTTTCCTTCAGGTCCTTTGGCTGGTCTAATAATTAAAATGACAGAAGAGAGATTAACAGGAAAAAAATATATTTACTTTTGTATGTATGGGAGCCCAGAAAGATATATGTCTTTGAAAGGCTCCCCAACAACCAGGCAATTGAAGGTTATCTGCCATCCTGAGCTAAGGGGAAGTGGGTAGGGACCAGGGGCCTCAAAGGGGATTCACAGGAAGATGGGAATTGTTTGCCCTGCCACACAGATAAGTCATTTTTGTGTTATCTCTGGTAAATCTTTCTTCTTTACAGGTCTTCCATCTAAATTCTTTTAGGAAATTAAGGGGGAGGTAAAAAGCTCTTTTGAGTCTGTTGGCTCTTGACTGTCTTCAGTTTGAAATAATTCACATGCCAAAATAACATATTCTGGGGTGGCCTGCCCTGAAACCCATCACCTAGTTCCCCTATATAAATTCACATTCTGCCTAGTTCCTGCTATCCCACTAGATCAAAATCAAACCAAATGCTTACCCTGATCTAACACCATCAACTCTGGATGTGTGAGACCCACCTGAGTGATAGCCTTAGGACAGCTTTCTGAAGAAACTGAGAAGCAACAAATCAAAGGGCTATTTACTTCACTCCCTTTCTGGAAAGAAATGGCATTCGGTGAAGCATGGCGATGATCCTCTCTGGATTCCTGGCAGGGGGACTGAGCTCTGTGATGTGGGGCCTCGCTCCACTGAGGTAGGAAGACAGAAATCCCAATTACAGTTCTGCCCGCTCTCACATGAGAAGAAGCATTGGAGGTTTAGACTTTGAAAATCAAGGCAGAAAAACCTTTCATATTGCATCCAGCTGTGAGCAACGTGGGCTGGACAGCAATGGCCCAGCCCTGGCTGCTCTCCAGCAGAGTGCTTTGGAGCTTTCAGGTTTTCTTCCCAGCACCTCACAGAGAAGGAGAAGGAAAGACTCTGACGGAGTAGGTGATCAGCTTCTTCTTTATGCCCAGGAGAACTCTGAAATGAAATATACAGTTTCTCTGTATTCTTGGTGTGGCGTTAAGCAGGATTGATGATGTAGAAAACAACAAAAAACATAAAATATTGGTTTGGGGTTCACAGTGTTTCAGTATGAATCTTGGCCTTGCTGCTCAGAAGATGTGTCATCTAGAGTGAATTATTTCATTCTTCTAAGCTTCAGTTTTCTTACCTGTGAAATGGTAGTATCTATTTTATAGATGGTGTTCAAAGAATTAAATGAGATAATATATGTTAAGCAGTTAGCAATGTCTGGGGCATTGAGCGGACTTTCAATAAATGTCTCTGCCTTTTCCTTTTTCCTTCTAAAGTAGTTGTGACTCAGTACTGGCTTTTGCTCTCATATCCCTGGGAGGTCATCAGAAAGCATTACGGTCCTTTGCATGTTATAACACTTTTTCACACACATCACATTTTGTCATCCTCCCAATAATTTTATGACTATAATTATGCTTATTTAGAAAGAAACTGAGGCTCAAAGAGATTAAGCAACTTGATCGATGATTGCAAAGGTAGTACTTGTCACAGGTATGACTTGCACCCAATTCATTGGACCCAGCGTCCCTTCTCTTTATAGTTCTCGCTCTTTCTTTGAGGTTACCATGGAGCCTGACTTTGTAGTGCCAAAGATCAAGCCAGGTTAGCATTGTCTGTGTCTACTAGTTTTCCTTTTTCCACGGCTATTAGAACTACCCTGACCAATGGTCAACACTAGGCATGTTGAAGCTTCACTGAGGAAGGGGGAGTTGTTTGTTGGGTTGAATGGGGCCCCCTTATTCTGTAGGACTGGGACACCATATTTTAATCTTCTTAGGCTCTCAGACTAGCGATCAAAAAGAAGATGTTCCTGCTATCTTTCCATCCCTCACCCCCAAAACCCAACCCCCATCTCAGGGATGCTGATCTTCATGGACCCTTCTTTGCTGGGTCACCTCTGGGTGGTTAGCTTCTGAAAGTCACGCCTTGTCTTAAGGAATGACTCTTCTTCTGAGTTCCATTACTTATACCATCTTTTCATTTTACGGGGCCGAGGTGTGTAAAAGTCTCAGTGTACTGCACATAAGTGTATAAATAATGCCTTATTAAGCCTTCCTCAATTCAGCTTAATTTCCCGATGGGACCCTGAGTGACACAGTAGGCCTCTCCAGGTGGTGGTAGGAAAATGCTCGCTAGGAAAATAATGCCTGTGAATATCAGTTTCTTTACCCAGCACCTAAACAAAGTCCTCAATTGCACAGCGACCTTTTAGAATGGTTTTTCTCTTTTAAGGTACTCTAAATAGTAATTTTAAGTTGGTTTTTCCTATATATAAGAATTGTTGGGATCTAGGGTGGATATAGTAATTTTTAATAGAGCTTAATCTCAAAAAACAGCCCATCTGAATTTGACAGGTAATAGAATAAATTGTTTTAGTCAGCTCGGGCTGCTGTAACAAAATACCATAGACCAGATGACTTAAATAACAGAAATGTATTTCTCACAGTAGACCGGACGCTCAAGATCAAGATGTCACCACCATTGGGTTCTAGTGGGGTCTCCCTTCCTGGATTGCAGACAGTCACTTTCTTGCTGTGTCCTCCCATGTGATCCAGAACTAAGATCTCACTTGAAGGTATGACTGGGGAAAGATTTACTTCCCCGCTCCCATGATCGTAGATGAGGCTCAGTTACTCAAGTCCTGTTGGACAGTGGGACCCAGTCCACTTTGTTGGTTGTTGGACACAGGCCACCTTCATCTATACTTCTTTGCAACGTGGACTTCTCCAACGTGATTTTTTGCTTCATCAAAGTGTGCAACTTAAGAAAGCAATAGAGATGGCCAGATGGAAGTTACAATTTTGTACAACCTAATCACAGAAGCAATATCCCATTACCTTCACCATATTCTGTTGGTTAAAACAAGTCACAGATCCTGCCCACACTCAAGCAAAAGGAGTCACATAAGAGCATGAATACCAGGAGGCAGGAATCACTGGATGCCATCTGAGAATTGCCTGCTACATTCGCCTGCAGTTATTTTACATGCTGTCGTCGGGAAGATCCTTCAAGCATGAAGCAGGTCTTGTAGTGACGGTATTCCAAACCTCTCAGCTGTTTCCTATTTAACTCGTAATAGACACCAAATTCTTCACAATGGCCTTGCTCCATCTACGTCTTATCTTAAACGACTCTTCCCGAATTCTCTCTGATCCAGATGTACTGGCCTCCTTCTGGTTCAAACCCAACCAACAATGTCCCATTTCAAGGTTGTTACACTGTAGTTTCCTCTGTCCGAAGCCCTCTTGCCCCAGATACATCTGTGGCCTGCCCTTCACTTAATTCAGATGGTACTTTCTGAGAGAGGCCTTTCTGCAGCCTGCTATCAAAAACGGCAATTCCTTCATTGTTCTTTGCCTGCTTACTCTTATCTCTTTCTCAATATTATTTTTAACCACATAAAATATTATCTGCCACATTTAATTGTCTCTTTTTCACCATTAAAATTAATGTTCCATGGAACTAAGATCTTTGTCTCTTTTATTCGTTTTATTTATATATATATATATATATATATTCATTTTATCCATTTTATATGTGTGTGTATATCTATATCTATATCTATATATATCTCCAGTTGGTAAAATAAAGGGGGAATTTGTTAAGATAAAATGAAAGCACATCAGAAAGAGAAAAAAAAAAAAGAGTACAGATTACTTCTAATAATTATCCTCTCATTATCCAAAAGCATAGACCAACACACTGTGTTCCATTCATGAGAGACAGGCGTATCAACCTTTAATTAAGATGAAAATTCCTTCGAGGACAGTCAGTCCCTTTGCTGATGTCTCATCAAGCAACTATCTATCACTAACTCCGTTTTCTAATTGCCTTGTTCTTAGGAAAGATCGTGAAAAGAGGGTTATTGTGCACAAGTGCTCTAATCACTGGAGGTTTTTGTTCTCAGGGTTCTCACTGTCTCCCTTAATAAGTAGTAAAGTATCATTTCTGTTTACAAGATAGTATCAGAGCTGAAATTTAGTAAACTCACAGAATTAAATTTGTGAATCTGGAAAGCCAAGGACTCAGTCCTTCACTATCTTCTCCCTCCAGTGCGTGACGGCCATCATGAAACACATCTGGGAAAGTTATCCAGTCTTACTCATAGCGATCATCCAGTATTCCAGGCACATCCATTTTGAGAATGGTTAGATTCAAGTTCATATTTGTTTAGATACAGCCATTATGGAGCTTCAAAAGGAACCTAAATGAGCTTAAGGTTTGTAGTTTGTTACTCGGAGAAAAAAGAGACATTTCTGTGGCATCGACCACAAAGTTTACTTTTAAGGAACACATTTTCATTTAGTGAACTGCAGCAAAACAAAACACAAATTCTGCAGATATTTTTCTCTCAGTAGCTGTCTAATAAAGCCTAACCGGGCCAACTTCTATGCCCTTCAGGGCTCCAGAAACACAAACAGGAAGTTAACATTTCCATAGCAATAACTATTCTGTAATAAAAGCTGAGGAGAAACGATAAAAGAGAAGGTCAGGATAAAAACAATTTACATTTTATTAACATCTTAACACTACATCAGGACTGATTTTAAATATTAAAGTGGAGTCAGAGTATAATTAGAAAAAAGCATTTGTAATCAAATGACTTTTTTTTTTTTTTTTTAAAGCATGGCTTTGCTCTGGTCTTATAGCAAGGCTCAAATTTATATAGCATTTCTGAATTCCTTCGACTTGTAAATTCTGCTTTGTTATCTCATGGGTAATTTTGGCCAAGCAAGTTTCTCTATTTCTGGTATAAATATTTTTTTTTCAAAGAAAAGCCATATGATTAATTGTAGTGTTTGTTTGCTCATATTCACTATATTATCATGAGGCAACATACACTCTAATAAATGTAAGAAAGATTGTGATTCAAAGCAAGTCAAATGAATTCTTTCAGACATTCCAACAAGGTGACAGGTTGTCCTCTGGACAAGGACATGGCGGATAACTGGTGGTTTCCTCATTTTCCCAGTACTTGGACATTTCTTTTCCAAACTAGTAAACATTTCTTTCCTTTAATGATGAAAAATGGAGACGATTTCCTAAGAGAGTGGTAAGATACTTTAACATTGTATAGGAGGATGGACAATGCCAAGGAGAAAGATAAGAGAGTGTTTCGACTCCCAGATTGAGATGGGTGACCAGGAGGTGATGAACCAGTGTTGAGGACAGAAGAGAGAGAAGAGGGCATTTAGTTCTGTAAACCAGGAATTCATTTTCGTAACCTCGGGCCGAGCAAGTCCCCTGACCTTCTGTCCTTGTCAGATGATGGGTTTATAAGGCAGGTAAGGTAGCTAACAATTGGAACACTGATTGAAAAAATAGGAATTCCTCTTATTATAAAAGAATCTATCTTGTCAATTATGTGTTTTCTTTAAATAATGGTAAATGCCTTAAGAGTAGTTTCTGAGCCTTTTCACTTCTTTAAAAATCTGTTGAGAACCAATAAGATCCAAATAAATTCTCATCCAAGGATAACTTTTTATGTTCCTACTTCACATCTTATTACCGAAATGTGATTTCGACATAGGACATTGACACTGATCTTGAACATTTAGTTACAACTGTATATATTGCAGTTTACACACATCCATAGAAAAATATCTTTTTATAAATCTACATCCTAGCCCTAGAATGTCTCACCTTAGTTGCTTTGACACATGTGTTTTACTATGTCACAGTACTAATGAAATTGAAGAATAGTCTCCTCAATTTAAATAAATGAAAGCTTGATAGCCAGAGAAGGAGTAACATGACTCACCTTAGCCTCCAGTTGTGATAATTCTATACATTCATACTCAAAAAAAAAAGTTACTTTTCTTAACACAGTCCTAAGGGGGTTAATATTAGCAAATGCTATGCCAGTCTCAGAGTCCTGTCATTTTAGTGTACTGAACACTGGCAGGAAATTGTGTAAATGGAATGCTGCCCTCTTATGGTTCCACAAATCCTTCTAGGGTCAAACATCAAATCCCAGTACCTATTTAGGGCAATTAATGGAGGAATTTAGGTATTGGAGTGACTTGGAAATTAACCCACACTTTGATTTTAGAAATTACAAAATGGAGTTGCATGGAGGAGACTCATTTCAAGTTCATATATGTAGATAACCTAGATAGATACAAGACTAGAATTCAGTCCATTGCTTTTTCCATTCTAATGCATATTTAAATACAGTTTTAATTTCTGGTTTCATAATTCAGGTGTTTGAAGAGAAATCACAAAACAATGATTTTTATCGAAGGAAGATGTAATAAGGTTCATGCTACTGTGTCAATATGATATCAAAACTCTTCAAATGTGAGAGGACTTGAGCATTTTATCAAAATCAGAACATTTGGAAAGTTCTCAAATATCGAACTCAAAAACTTCTGTTTTTCAGGACATTTTTACTTATATTTTTCCAAGATTATTCTTGCTCTTATTTACCATCCTTGGATTCTCAGAACCATTTTAATACTTATCCAGTATATGACAGTGTTCCAAACATTGGATAAAAGCATTTTTTTTCCCCTAGAAACTTTCCTCTCTTCCAAGATAACCATTTTCATTTTCATTTGTTCCTAGGCTATTATTTTTATTTGAATCAGTTTTATGGAAGTATAACATACAAGAAAATGCATACATTTTATTGTACAGTCAATAGGTTTTGATAATGTCTGCATTCATGTAACCATCATCAGAATCTGATATAGAATATATACATCACCTAAGAAAGTTTCCTTGTGCCTAATCGCAGACAGTCTTTCCACCCTGGCCCCAGGCAATCATTTGTTTTCTGTCTAATCTATAAAGATTAGATTTGCTTTACATAGACCTTTATATATAATAAATTACAAAGTAGGTACTCTTATGTCTGGCTTCTTTTATTCAGCATAACAGTTTTGAGATTCATCACTGTTGTTTTGCTTATCAGTCATGTGCTTCTGTTTATTTCTGAATAGTATTCCATAGTATGCGTGTACTACAATATTTATCTTCTCATGAACTATTGGATATTTGGATTTTTTCTAGTTGTTTGTTTGTTTGTTGATGATTATGGGGGAAAAAAAACACTGCTGTGAAAATTCACGTGAAAGTCATTGTGTGGTCATATGTTTTTATTTCTCTTAAGTAAATATCTAAAAGTACAATTGCTGGGTCATATGATAGGTGTATGTTTAAATTTATAAGACACTGCTAAACTATCTTTCAAAACAGCTGTATGATTTTACATTTCCGCCATAAATGTTTGAGAGTTCTAGTTGCTTCAAATTCTTGCCAGCACTTGATATCATCAATATTTTTAATTTTAGCTATTCTAATGGTTAGTAAAGACTTTCATTTTGATAGGGGTTTTAATTTGCATTTATCTGATAAGTAATGATGTTGAATATTTTTCATGTGCCTTGTAACAATTCAAATATATTTATAACGTGTCTGGCTAAATCTCTTATCTATTTAAAAATTTTGGATTTGCAAATTATAATTTACTTTTAAGCGTTCTCTATATATTCTAGATGCCGATCCTTTGTTAGCTCTATGTATGGTCAATATTTTCTCCTAGGCCATGGCTTGCCTTTTTATTTTCTTAATAATGATTATGAAGCTATAGGTTTAATGTTAATATACCCCCAGTTCACATATTGAAATAGTAACCCCCAAGGTGATGGTATCAAGAGACGGAGCATTCGGGAGGTGATTAAGTCATGACAGTGCAACTTTTATAAGAGATTTGTGACCTTATAAAAGAGGCCTTAGAAAGGTCTCTTGCCTCCTTCCCCATGTGGGACACAGGGAAAAGATGCTATCTATAAGGAGATGGGTCCCTACCTGACACCGAATCTTCCAGCAACTTGACCTTGGACTTCCCAGCCTCCAGACCTATGAGAAATAAATGTTTGTTGTCTATAAGCCACCTAGTTAATGGTATTTTTTATATAGATGCCTGAATGGAAAGACACCATGCTGTTGTTTTCATTAGTATACTGTCCTCTCACTGATCAGTATCCTGTTTTAAAGCATCTTTTGGTTATTGAGCCTGTCAAAATGTGGCTCTCATAAATAACCACAATTCTGGTAGATAGTCCTTTCTTTTTAAAAATGTCATAAGTATATTACTTAATTACAGAAAAATGTACATAATACTCAAGAATAGGGACAGACTGTATAGCTTTATGTAATTTGAAAAATGATTTTTTAAAACTATAAGCCTCTCTGAATAAATCTTGTCTTAATATTGAAGAAAAGAGGATGGACCTGAATTTCTCATTCTTCACTGTAAATGAAAGGGCAAAATTATCATGAGGAATATGTAAAAATACAAATCATTTCTCTCCACAAAAACTTCAAATGTCACGCTAGGAGATAGAGCTTCAAAGGGAAATAATTTGTTCCTGGAACACAATTTTTGATTTAAACACTATCTTCATTTTGAAGAGAAAACAAATGGGTGCAATATGACCCCGCTGGCCTTATACCCACTCATGTACCACAAGTGCCATACGAAACCATGAAAGGAACCACATCAAGGCAGATTCGACCACCGAGAACTCCGAGGAAATCATGTCAGCCACGCATGATTTATCTGTGGACCTTTGTTAGAAAAAGCAAGCTGAGTGGCCCAGAGATAATGCAAAAAGCCATCAAGGTCGAAGTCATCTTTTGAAATGACATGAAGAAGCAGGAATCGAAAAAGCCAGGAAATGCCATCAGTATTAGAGTTTTAGAGCTTTCTCTCTTTTAGGGAATAAAAAAAAAAATTGTAATGCTGTTTAACATACTTAAAAGCATTATTATTTTCACAAATTAGACAACCTCTTATTCTCTCTTTTCAATCTAAGAATTTTAAAATTAATTTATTTTTATTTTTACACATTGATACAGTCATGTGCCAAATAGCAATGTTTCAGTCAGCAACAGATTGTGTATACGACAGTGGTCCCATAAGATTGTAATGGAGCTAAACAATTCCTGTTGCCTTGTGAGGTCTTAGCCATTGAAATGTCGTAGTGCCATGTGTTACATGTTGGTGGTGACATTGGTGTAAACAAACCTACTGTGCTTATAAAAGTCTAGCACATACAATAGTAGGCTAAAGC
>NW_011888835.1:7548200-7570191 GCF_000151845.1 Pteropus vampyrus
AAAAAAACACTGCTGTGAAAATTCACGTGAAAGTCATTGTGTGGTCATATGTTTTTATTTCTCTTAAGTAAATATCTAAAAGTACAATTGCTGGGTCATATGATAGGTGTATGTTTAAATTTATAAGACACTGCTAAACTATCTTTCAAAACAGCTGTATGATTTTACATTTCCGCCATAAATGTTTGAGAGTTCTAGTTGCTTCAAATTCTTGCCAGCACTTGATATCATCAATATTTTTAATTTTAGCTATTCTAATGGTTAGTAAAGACTTTCATTTTGATAGGGGTTTTAATTTGCATTTATCTGATAAGTAATGATGTTGAACATTTTTCATGTGCCTTGTAACAATTCAAATATATTTATAACGTGTCTGGCTAAATCTCTTACCTATTTAAAAATTTTGGATTTGCAAATTATAATTTACTTTTAAGCGTTCTCTATATATTCTAGATGCCGATCCTTTGTTAGCTCTATGTATGGTCAATATTTTCTCCTAGGCCATGGCTTGCCTTTTTATTTTCTTAATAATGATTATGAAGCTATAGGTTTAATGTTAATATACCCCCAGTTCACATATTGAAATAGTAACCCCCAAGGTGATGGTATCAAGAGACGGAGCATTCGGGAGGTGATTAAGTCATGACAGTGCAACTTTTATAAGAGATTTGTGACCTTATAAAAGAGGCCTTAGAAAGGTCTCTTGCCTCCTTCCCCATGTGGGACACAGGGAAAAGATGCTATCTATAAGGAGATGGGTCCCTACCTGACACCGAATCTTCCAGCAACTTGACCTTGGACTTCCCAGCCTCCAGACCTATGAGAAATAAATGTTTGTTGTCTATAAGCCACCTAGTTAATGGTATTTTTTATATAGATGCCTGAATGGAAAGACACCATGCTGTTGTTTTCATTAGTATACTGTCCTCTCACTGATCAGTATCCTGTTTTAAAGCATCTTTTGGTTATTGAGCCTGTCAAAATGTGGCTCTCATAAATAACCACAATTCTGGTAGATAGTCCTTTCTTTTTAAAAATGTCATAAGTATATTACTTAATTACAGAAAAATGTACATAATACTCAAGAATAGGGACAGACTGTATAGCTTTATGTAATTTGAAAAATGATTTTTTAAAACTATAAGCCTCTCTGAATAAATCTTGTCTTAATATTGAAGAAAAGAGGATGGACCTGAATTTCTCATTCTTCACTGTAAATGAAAGGGCAAAATTATCATGAGGAATATGTAAAAATACAAATCATTTCTCTCCACAAAAACTTCAAATGTCACGCTAGGAGATAGAGCTTCAAAGGGAAATAATTTGTTCCTGGAACACAATTTTTGATTTAAACACTATCTTCATTTTGAAGAGAAAACAAATGGGTGCAATATGACCCCGCTGGCCTTATACCCACTCATGTACCACAAGTGCCATACGAAACCATGAAAGGAACCACATCAAGGCAGATTCGACCACCGAGAACTCCGAGGAAATCATGTCAGCCACGCATGATTTATCTGTGGACCTTTGTTAGAAAAAGCAAGCTGAGTGGCCCAGAGATAATGCAAAAAGCCATCAAGGTCGAAGTCATCTTTTGAAATGACATGAAGAAGCAGGAATCGAAAAAGCCAGGAAATGCCATCAGTATTAGAGTTTTAGAGCTTTCTCTCTTTTAGGGAATAAAAAAAAAAATTGTAATGCTGTTTAACATACTTAAAAGCATTATTATTTTCACAAATTAGACAACCTCTTATTCTCTCTTTTCAATCTAAGAATTTTAAAATTAATTTATTTTTATTTTTACACATTGATACAGTCATGTGCCAAATAGCAATGTTTCAGTCAGCAACAGATTGTGTATACGACAGTGGTCCCATAAGATTGTAATGGAGCTAAACAATTCCTGTTGCCTTGTGAGGTCTTAGCCATTGAAATGTCGTAGTGCCATGTGTTACATGTTGGTGGTGACATTGGTGTAAACAAACCTACTGTGCTTATAAAAGTCTAGCACATACAATAGTAGGCTAAAGCACCTAGGTTTGTGTTAAGTGCGCTCCATGATGGTCACACAACAATGAAATCACCTAACGATGCATTTCTCAGAATGTATCCCTGTCGTGACTGTAATATAATAAGTATGCCTTTTGGGGAGCATTTAAAATACTTCTGGAACTTTACATATATCGTTTATAGTCTAGAAATCAGTGTAGTGTGTTAAGAGACTAGGCAGTAAAGCCACACTGCCTGGGATGGCTTCCCACCTGCACCACAACTGGCCACGTGACGTTGTCAAATATTTAGCTCCCTGTGTCTTGGTTACCTCAACTTGAGAATGGTGAATTATATATGTTTCAGCAAGTCACCATGAGGAATGAATGAGATACAATAAGCAAATTTCTCATAATCCTCCCTAGTAAAAATTAATGCCAACAAAGAATAGCTATTAAAATCCTTATATCAACCACATGAGGTGTAGATCCTTATTCTACTGATAGGGATGCTAAGACCTTGAAAGGGAAAGTAACTGGTACGAGATTTTACAAATGGTAGAGACAGAATGCAAACCATTGGAGTCTAGCTACAAAACCCTTGCTCTAAGTACTCATCAAAATAGATTATTGTGTAACCTTTTTATGTTATCACCTTTTGCCTTTATACTTGGATATAAACTCTAGGAAGGCAGGAGTAACTGTACCTCCTACTTGTAATAGCATTTCTTGTGTGGCCCAATTCAGTGCCTTGGAAATATGTGGCAAAAAAATTGCTAAAAGAGAAAAAATTGACATTTATAAAGCACTTAAGAAATGGCTGCCAAAAACTATGGCCAGATACTGAGATAAATTACATTTATATTTAATCTTTACAACAATCTCAAGTGACAGGTGTTAATATCACTGCTTTACAGATGTTTTTCAGATGTTGCCTAGAGGATAAATTTTTTCTTTCCTCAGACTATGCATTTTCTTTGTGGAATGCACACAGCCATTGAGAGCAGAATTTCAAAGCCAAATCAAACTGAGTAAGAAACTTGATTCTGCTACCTACTGAAGTGTGTGATTTTGAGTTATTAAACTTTTCTGATTTTCATCCATGGAATGCAAATAGTAAATACAGCCCATATCAATGGATAATTGTATTAAATGAGGCAATAGGCGTAAAGCTTCTACTGGAAACACAGTAAGCAATCAATAGATGTTAGTTATTACTATTGTTATTATTGTGATTAATGTGAGTTTCAACAGAGTCAGCTGAAGGGAAAGAACCTTTATTCAATTTTAGCCTGTCAGCGTTCGCTTTAAAATGAGAAATATCCTCTCTAAAATGGAAAGACTTTGGAGGTCAATTATATAGATAATTGAATCAGGTTAAACAACTCCACTAGACAGTACCTGTCGAAAATAATCATTGCATCAGTAAAACAGTTGGTAGAACTGGTTTAAATAAAACAGTAAAAATATCACTTTCTGATATGAGTTTTTCCTATACGTTCATGGTAATAGACAGTGTGTGATATGCAGATAGAAATCTGTATGCAAAAAGCATTTCTTCTCCAGAAAAAAGATCTGACCTCAGAAAGGACTGTGGGGCCAAGCCTACTGAGATTTTGTCACCATTTGGTGATTGTACTTCAGAAGTTCAAAATCCCTTGGGGAGGAAAAAAACATTAGTCAACCATAATATTTTTATCTCATTCTATTTTTAGAAACTATGATAAACAAACTACCTTTTATTCAGAATGATCAGTAAATGGAGAGTGCTAGTTATAATCAAATGATAATCAAGTGTCCCGAATTAATTAAAAGCTAGAATATGAACATCAAATATTATACTGTAAATAATATACATAACTTTAAACTTTCAGTGAGTGAAATGTTTTCTTTGAAATTCTGGAACCACTTTAGATTCTTAGAGGGTCCCGATGTTATCATTATAAACTTCGATTGTTTCGATAACATGAATTGCAGCACAAAGTAAAGAATACCTGCTCACAGAGAGAGCAGTCTGAAGACGGAATGTGTGGGGCTGGACTTTTGTGGGTTCCCTTTGCAGAGAGAATTCGAACAAAGGCGGCAGGACTGTGTGCCTGGAAGGTTGCAAAACAAATGTTAGCGTAGGATGAGGAGTCCCAGATGATGCTTCCCAAAGCCGATTACGTTTGGGTCCTAGGGTGGCTGAAACAGAGTACCACTGATGGGTGATGTCCGTTTTCTCCAGTTCCAGATCAGAGTGTTTTCAGGGTTGATTTCCTCTGAGGTCTCTGTCTTTGGCTTGTAGATGACCGCCTTCTCCCTGTATCCTCACCCGGTCTTCCCTTCCTATGTGTCTGTGTCCTCATCTCCTCTTTTCATAGGGACACCAGTCGTATTGGATAAGTGCCCACCCTAGTGACCTCATTTAACCTTAAATAATGCCTTAGAGACCCTATATCCAAATACAGTCACTCACATTTAAGGTACTGAGGTTAGGACTTCAACATACAAATTTTAGGGGTGAGGACACACAAATTCAGTCCATAACACTGGTTTTGTGGGAGAATCACTTGGGTCCCTGGTTAAAGATTCAAAATTCCTCAGCCCTGCTTTTGAAGAGTTGATTCATTAGGTTATGGGAGCTGCAGTTTAACAAGTGTCTAACAGTTAGGACTTGTTCTTTTCCAAGTGGCATAAGATCTATCTCAGGCTGGCTCAATTAAAATAGAGAATATGTTAGCTTACATAATGGAACATTTCAACCCTAAGGTTTGAGGGGTACCTTGATTAAGAGTCTAAAGGATACTGTGTATAATACTTTGGTAAATATGGCTTATCTTTTTACATTTCTTCCACCTGCTCTCTTGGTGCCGCCTCCATTTCTCAGTCCAGTTGTGGCTGGAAGATGGCTTGACCCAGCCCCTGTGTCTTCAGGGGTTCATGTTTAGTGGAGTCGAGGGTACATCTGGTTAACTTTTTTACCTGTAAAATGGTAAAATGAATGTTAAATGGCCAAAATGGAGCCTAAGTGGCAAAATAGAAAAGGGATAAAAATAAATGAATTTCTGTACTTTTCGGTAAGGTTCTCAAGTGACCTAAAACAAAAGATAAAATATATACAATTATACGAAGTATAATTCAAAGTTGACTTTAGCAATAGATCGATACTGATAGTGTTTACTGAGTGCTCGCTGTGTGTCAAACTCTACTCTGAATGCTTCACATGTATATTTATATTCACACTGGTGCAATTATTATCACCACTGTATAGACAGAGTAACTAAGCCTCCCAGAGTCTATCGCTTGCCAAGAGAACAGAGCTGGTAAAGGAGACAGAGCTGGGTTTCATGTCTCAACATTTTGGTTTTAAAGTTTCTGCTTCTAGATGTCATTTTTTACTGTCTCATTAACATACTAGCTATTACAGTTAGCTCTCTCTCTTTTTAAAAATACTAACAAATGTATTTATTTTCTTATAATTTTTTTTCTCTCCGTTTCATTGAGATATAATTGACAAACAGCCCCGTGTAACTTTAGGGTGTGCAGCCTAATGACTTGATTTGCATATGTCGCAAAATAATTACCACAGTGTTTAGTTATCATTCATCAGCTCATATAGACACAACAACAAAAAATGTTTTTATCTTTGTGATGAGAACTTTTAGGTTAGCTTCTCTTAGCAACTTTCCTGCATAGCGTCCAGCAGCGTTAGCTTCAGTCATGTTGACCATTGCGTCCCAGCGTTAGCTCTCTTTAGCAGAGCTGAACTCCCTCGAATTTCAGTAGTTTTAAGATGACAGCTACGTCAGGGATGAAAGGAAAGCACTGTTATTTATTGTAATTATCTACATGTACTAGAAAGACCACTTGTTTGACTTCAGTTTGCAAAGTAAATTGTCTTTCGAACTCAGTGTGCAATGGTCAATATATCTTAAAGCCCTGGCAACAGAAGTCTTCACAAGGTGATGACTTATTAATTCAAGTCTGTGTGGGCAAAAGGAAAAAAAGAATCCAAACGTGCTTCTTTATCCCTTGCTGAAGCTCTCAGTCCTACCTGATGACCAAGTCACTTGACAGTCTTACCAACTAGCAGATTGTGAAGCCTAACAATGTTTTAAAACCAGCGTTCAGTGTGTGATGTCCTTATTTAGCTAGATATATTTATTTTACTACTAAATTGCAGTAAAGGTGTACGGAGGTCTTCCCCTGGAATTTGAGTAGGATGCTTTTGTCCTATTGCTGAGAAAATGCATATAAATGCTTGAGCCAGTTTAGTGGTCTTTACCAAAAATAGCTTGGCCTTTTGACTCACCCAGGCTGCCAGTAAACTCTGTTGTTTTTTTTTTTGTTTTTTTTGTTTTTTCCCCTCTCCACAGATATGCTAAATCTAGTAACATCATGTCAGTGCATTCCAAGCTGGATACAACGTTAAATTTGTTTTAGTTTGGAAATCCTTGTGATCAGTTCATGTGCTGGTATCAGAGGATGTTGAGGCAGGAAGGGTCTGGCAGATATTCCAAATTCAGTCTAGCCTCATAGATATATAGATAAGGAGACAGAAGCCCAGAAAGGGTAAGTGACCCACACAAGGCCACATTGCTGGTAAGTGACATTCCCAAAATAACTCTGGGCTGCTGATGGGTGAAGCAATCTATTTTTTTGCCAGCGTCTCAGCAGGAGGTTTCGTGGGTGGGATATGTCAAGTCCCCCTCAAAAGCTGTTTGGGAGAGTGATAGCAAGGTATGAATCCTGGCTGGCTCTGTATTTACAGAATTTTCATTTTGCTATGGGCTGCTTTAAAGAAAGAATGTTTGAGAATCCAATGACAGAAAACCATATGATTTCACTCATCTGTGGACTATCAAACAAAAAAGTAACAAATGAATTAAAAAAAAACAAAACAAACTCATTGATACAGACAACAGAATGGTAGTTACCAGGGGGAAAAGGGTTAATGGGAGAGCAAATTGGGTAAAGGAGTCAAATAATATGTAATGAAAGGAACTAAACTTTTTGGTGGTGGATCATGCAATAGAGTATAACAGATAGCAAATTATAATATGTACAACCCCAAATTTATATAATGTCATTGACCAAAGTTAGTCCATAAATAAATAAATAAATAAATAAATAAATAAATAGATAGATAGATAGATAGATAAATGATAAATAAAAAGCAAATGGATATTTTAATGCTCAAACTTGGCCATAAGTGGCTTTCTTTCAGGCGTCTGGGGAAGAAGCTAATTTACATCGATGAGTTGCTCTGAGACCTTTAACAGCCCCTGAGTCATTCCTGTGGCTTCCCTAAGGCCTCCCAGGTCTCTAGGTGGCCTGAGTCTACTGCTTTGTGCAAGGAAATGATACCAGAAGTCTGCCCTGTTCCTCTCCATACTTTTACAGCTGAGCAAAGATTTCATTTTTATACAGATCTTCTCTTTTCTCTCTTGTGTCTTTCTATTATCTGCTTGAAACCCAGGATATCTTTTTGTTGTGTTTTGTTATAAACTGAGATGGGTATAAATTATTTTCATTTTAATTCAATTTGATAGGCCTGTCTGTGACATGAAGATGGAATTTGCAGTTAAAAAAAAATTAAACTTGGTCACACTAAAGAAGGCAAGTGTGTTTTTACTGCGTAGATATTAAATGTCTCTTATAACAAATATCCTGAATATAACTAAAACCTGTGTAATAGCTATTTCAACTAAAAAAAGAAAAGTAAATCAGAGATGGATCATGGAACCGCATTGATTGCATGTGCCAATTTTGCAGGCGAGGAAACTGAGTCTCAGAAAATAAGGATCTTGGGTAAGGTTGCAGTGCCAGCAAGTGATAAACAAGGATTTGCATTTAGATCTGAGGTTCACCAGTGGTCATTCTCTTTCCATTTTGCTAGACCGTCAGCCTCTACTGACTCGAATGTCAAATGTTTGACTTCCGGAATAGCAAAATAAAATTTGGTACAAAGTATATTCACATTCATTATATCCTCTGCTCTTTCTAAAGCCTTGAGAGGAAACTAAATGTCCCCATTTTAAAGAAAGATACCTGAGCTTCTGATAAGTTAGTGACTTACCCAAAGTAGTGACAACCCAAAGTTGCCTTACTGAAATTAAGGTGTTATAAGTCTCAAGTAAAGTGGATAGTGAAAAGAATTTGGCATGTGCGTTCAAGAGACCCAGGCTCAAGTTCTATGCATTCATTCCACTTGTATGAAGTGTATCCTAGACAGATTTCTTAAATCTGTGACTCAGTTTCTAGTCTTCTGCTGAATGAGCATAAAGATAAAACCCTGGTGCTGGATTAAATGAAACAATAAATCTAAAATGCCTTTTAAGACTAAAAAGCAATCTATAAAAGTTATAAGTAAATCAGTTTTTAAAGTTATAACTTTTACAATTTAAGAGTTATAACTTTAAAATAATTTAAAAGTTAATAGGTTCGTTGATGATGTGAATGTTAACACTCTTTTGCTAATTAAGATTGTTGACTTTTTATTAATTCGATCTTCACAGAAGGATACACATTTAAGTATTTGGGCCATTTTCTCTTCTAATCTGATAACACATAAGAGAATTGGAAACACTCAGCCTCTTTCACTGTGTAAGCTGTAATTACGGAAATGCATCTTAACCAGATTTCTAGATTCTGCAGATTAACACAACGCATTTTCTAATCTTTTTCTTCTGTCTTTTCTAACACATTAGAGGCTATTTGAGGGAGGAAAAAATCACTATGTGGATGAGTAAAAGATGACATTTAAAAAAAAATAAAAGAGGCAAAATTTTAAACGAGTCTCTACATTTGATACATGAGATTATGCTCATTTATCAGCAAAAATCCTCTTGCGAAAATCAAAGCAATACCTATCCAAGAGGCGATTTCTTCTTCAAACCAAGTATAATCAGATTACTTATTAAGCTTTTACTTTTAAAAAGATGCTTTAAGTGGGCTGAGGAATACAAACATTCTAATACCTTCCATATAGTTTTCCATGCATTGAAATTTACAATTAATTAATAAAACAAGACGAATACATCTGAAACAAAGAACAAAACAGGAGTACGTATTTGATTTTAATTACTTTTTACTGCACTTTTAATGAAATGCCCATGTGGAATTTGTCTTCCCTCCTACTACAGAGTGACATCTTTAACCAAAATGAACTAGAAGTTATAAGTTATGACAGGGAGAGGACTGTAGTGGGAGCAAATACTTATTAAGCACTAATAATGTGTGAAGCACTAATGTGTGAAGCACTTTAATCTTCGTGATGACCCTACGAATTAAACCTTACTGTCCTCATTTTTAGATGTGAAAACAGATTCAAAGTATTTATACTTTAAATGACATAGCAAGGTGGTGAGGACTCAGCTCTGAGTGATTCTGATCCTGTTCTCTATATTCACTGCCTTATAAAGAAATCCCTTTGTAGGCTGTACTTTTGCCATAGCCCTTTCTTCTTTGCTGGTCATGCTTTATAACTGATGAGTGTTTGGATATCTTCTGCCTTATGAGAACTCTGAGGTGTTCATGGACCATGTTTCATGACATCTAAACTTACATACAGCATACAGACTAAAGCACCAATAGGTGCAGCTTCTCAGTCCAGGAGTGATAAGGAAATCTGTTAGATGGTGATAGTAGAGGTGTGGGTATGAAGTGAAAAGCAACCTGTTCTATTAACATAATAAAATCAGTTCATCATAAACTCTACAAGGCAGCAGCATTAAGGCTAGTACTGCAGCGTTCTACAGACTAGCAATCATCAAGAGCTGAATTCCAGGTACAAATCTACCAATTATAAATCATGTGACCTGGGATAAGTCAATTAACCACAGTATTTTCATCTATAAAATAAAAATTCTATTCTTCCTGCCACCTCATAAGATTGACTTACAGATAAAATGAGACATTGTATATAAAACTGTATAAATTTAGAAGGAATAAGTTGTTTTCCTTTTACTTGTGACATATTTCCCAAAAGGAGTAAATATTTCAGTTATACTCAGTGTGGATAGACTTAAACTCTATGTAAGTATTTAGTAAATAACACCTACTGTAAGCTTCCACTCAATTGGCTTTGTTCCTATGTAACATTGAGGCAGTGGAGTAATTTTGGACATACATGGTAGAGCCCTGAAATCATCACCTTGACCAAATAAAGGGCTTAATCATTTAAGCACTGTGTTGGGAAAGCTCATATATAGAAGCTCTTGAAATGTCAAGTGTTTTACATAATCTTGTGCATGTGATCTTGGGATGAAAATTTCAGAACTTGGATTTGCTTGACTTAATTGTGTTTTTCCAAATAATATCCCATCCTCAGTTTAACTAACATTTATTGCTGTGTTAGCATTTATTGAGTGCTTTCTATTTTCTAGTCACTATGCTTAGTGCTTTGCTTTCATTGTCATTTAATTTTCCTAAGAATTTCAGACACTAAATAATGTTACCAATTGAGGCATAAATACTTTAAGTAGTTTCCCAAGATCACACAGTGAGATATACACAAGATATATACAAAAGTATCAGTATGGTTGCATTTTTGCCATTTATTTATTTATTCATCAAGATTAGTTGAACTTTGTATGAGGAAGACTGATATTTAGATGGAATTAGGAGCCATGGGAATGAAAAAAATTACCTCAGGATGAGATGAGTACACCTAGAGCTAGGCAATGGCTGAGGGCAAAGCCATTGGAGTTTCCTATTGTTAGAGGCCTGATAAGGGAAGGAAGCCAGCAAAGGAGATCAAGGAAGAGTGTCCTTCAAGAAAGAAGAAAAAGCACATAAAACTGGTCTCAAACACCTGAAAAATAAAATTAAGAGAAATGAGTGGTTAGTCAAATCCTATGGAGATGTTGAGTTAGGTGAGGACAAAAAATTGACCGTTGACTTTGGGAAGACATAAGATGTTGGTGACTCTGATAAAAATGATTTCAATTAAAACTGTTCAGTTACATCGGGGTTAAGAAAGATAGAATGTGAAGAAGTGGAAGCAATGAGTAAAAGGAGTTCTTTAAAGCATTTTATTGTAAAGGGGGAATATATCGAAATGATAACTGGAAAGAGTTATGGAGTCTTTTTTAAAGATGTGTATTAAGGCATATTTGTGGGCAAACAGGAAGGATTCTGTGGAAAGGAAGAAATTAATGTTGGAGTAAAGAAAGAGAATAGTGCTAGTCTCCTGGGCATTAATGAGGGTGGGAGCAGGACACCTACTGCATTAAACCAGGAAGAAAGACAGAGTACGCAGACACCAATAAAAGAAGGTGCCAGCATTAGAGTTGAGAAGATGAAGTTATTCTTTTCTGTAGGCCTTGCAAAGATTATTGATATTCTGAATCCCTCTAGCCCTACATCTAGTTCTCTATTACACTTTTACCATGCACCAGCCAAAACAGTAAATCTGTAAGTAAAAATCATTATTTAACATGTTTCACGTATTTGTTTACAAATTTGAAGTAGATAGTGAAGCTAACTACTTACGGTTTTTAAAAATGAAAACTTAGAATAACTCAACCTGTGACTCTACTATAGTCATAAAGGTCATGGTTTAGAGCTTATGACACCAAAAGATCAGTCAAGTTTTGGCAGAGGCAAAAAAAGAAGCCATATTTAATTTGCTAATCGCTTTCATTCTAAATCTAGATTTTTTTTCCCTATTCTCAAACATGAACTTAGTTCTATTACTCTGTGTTTTACAAACCAAGGCTCGGTGAATAATAAAACTGGGCTTATATTTATGAGTGGTTTGGAAAAAAAAATCAGTCGAATTAGTTTATAGTCCCACTTCATAAATATCAACACTCAATTATATATTTGATGTGATTGTATAAGCTTGCATGTGTATAAATTTTAGTGTATATATTTATTAAATTTTAGTACTTTTTATCAATTTGGTTACATGAATAAATTTCATTAATTTAATTAAAAAGTCTTTTAAAATAATATTAATAAAACATCATTAGCCTGTTACTTCTTAAAATGGTTATGTCATAATAATACAGCTTAATTTAACAATGTTTTGTAATGAAATATGTAAAAACATTTGGTTATTAAAAGGTATGAAACATATTACTAGAAGAAACTTTTAAAATTTTAAATTCTGTGAGTAATCAAATTACTCTTCCATTAGGATATTAAATAGTATTTTTCTCAAATGGTATTGAGCAACCACGGGAGGAGGGCACTTGGATTTACCTGTTAAACATATTTAATTAATCATTTAATAAACTAAAATAAAAAGATCACGTAGACCAGACTTTCTGGATGATGGCATTTTCTTTACAATGCTTTACTGTTCTATTCCAATGACCAAATGCCTTCAAGTCTCTACAAGTTTTTATCTGGTAAATTACATTGCTTTACAAAGGAATTCGATTTAAGATGTGGGTGGAGATTGCCCAAGCTAGCTAGAAAACAGGATCACATAGTATTTTGGGAAAACTTTGTTAAAATAGTTGGCCAAAAGATACTACCTGGTAGAATAGGAAAATGACGCCAAAAATAGGTTAATGGTCTTAGATTAGGAAGAGAGAGGGGATCGAGGAATGGGCAATTGTCAGAATGTTGAAGGAAAGATTCAGTTGGAATTAGAGAAACAATAAGAAGCTATAGATAGAAGGATTCAAAGAAAGAGAGTTTGATCAATTCTGAGAAACTGAGTCTCATGAGGGTAGGAATACAGGTGAATGACATAAATCACTGAAGATAGCTGTGAACATCATTTGAAAACCCCAGGCTTTTGCTGCACAGCAAAGGAGACCATCAAACAAAACGAAAAGACACCCTACTGAATGGAAGAAGATATTTGCCAATGATACATTTGATAAAGGGTTAATATCCAAAATTTATAAAGAACTTGTACAACTTAACAACAAAAACAAACAATGTAATTTTAAAAAGGGCAGAGGACCTGAACAGACATTTCTCCAGAGGACATACAGATGACCAATGAAAAGATGCTTGTCACTAATTATCAGAGAAATGCAAATTAAAATCACAATGAGATATCACCTCGTACCTGTTAGAATGGCTATCATCAATATATCAACAAACAGGTGTTGGCGAGGCTGTGGAGAAAGGGGAACCCTCATGCACTGTTGGTGGGACTGCAAATTGGTGCAGCCACTATGGAAAACAGTATGGAAGTGCCTCAAAAAATTAAAAATAGAACTACCTTATGACCAAACAATTGCACTTCTGGTTATTTACCCAAAGAAATCCAGAACACTAACTCAAAAAGATATATGTACCCCTGTGTTCATTGCAGCATTGTTTACAACAGCCGAGATATGGGAGCAACCTAAGTGCCCATCAAAGGATGGTTGGATAAAGAAGAACTGGTACATATATACAATGAAATGTTATTCAGTCATAAAAAAGAAAGAAATTTTATCATGTTCAACAACACGGATGGACCTCGAGGGTATTATGCTAAGTGAAATAAGTCAGACAGAGAAAGACAAATACCATATGGTTTCGCTTATATGTGGAATCTAAAGAACAAAATAATCGAACAAACAAAACGGAAACAGACTCATAGATAGATAGAGAAGACAAACTGATGATTGCCAGATGGGAGAAGAATTGAGGGGCTGGGTGAAACAGGTGAGGGGATTAAGTGGTACAAATTGGTAGTTACAAACTAGTCATGGGAACATAAAGGACAGCATAGGGAATAAAACAGAAAGAAAAATAGCACAAAAAACAAAGACCCTATTCTGCCACTTAGCAACTGAGTAACCTAGGACAACTTGGGGTAGGAAAGTTCTTTACATAATCATATTTTGTTTAATTTTCTCTTCATTGACTTAGTTCCAGTTGAATTTGCCCTTTGCAGAGAGAAATATTCTGGCTGAAGAACATAACTAGTTTTAGAGACTGAAATATATAGTAAATATTTAGAAAAATTATATGCCTAATTAAAATGAAAAGAAGTCGAAGTCTTTGCCAGATTGTTTTTCAACTACTTTTTGTAAATCTTCTAACCAGATGACTTTAAAAGTACACTTGATAAGAATGCTGTGCTTCAGTGTGACTTGAAGATTCAATATCAGGAACCACATAAATGGAAATGATGTGCAGAATAAATTACACTCTTTATCAGGTTCTAGTTCACTGATTTTAAGGCTCTTCTGAAATACTCTCTTGGGCCCTAAATAGCACTATTGTTTCTAAAAGTAAGAAGGAGGATTTCTCTTTTTGATAGTCTTAAAAGGTGAATACTTTCTAATGTCATCATCATAAAATTATTTCAGCATAAACAGAATGAGTCTGTGATTGGCATCTTTGAGCACAGGATGAATTAAGTGGGTGTCCTCTCTGTAGGAGGATGCTTGGGAAGCGGTGTGGAATCCTTTAGAGAGACCTAGATTTTTTATCTTCTCTCTTCCTGTTTGATCTTCATTGTGCCAGTTAACACATATCCTTATCTTTGAAATTCGGATAATGATACCAAGAAAGTTGCCCAGATTCTCTATCTTTTCCACATTTTAGCCTACATAGAAAATTATAACATTCAGTTAACACGCTGAAGCAAACGGATAAGGCCAGAGGAAACCAGCTTGGTCTCCCATCTATGCTAAGTGGGCCAGGCTCCTTGAGGTGATTAATATCTCAGCACATTTATAACTTGGAGGACTATATCATTTATCACACAGATATAGACACTTCTGAAAGTGAAATTAGGCATATTAATAATAACATTGGGATTAGTACACTAGGCAGAAACTGGGATTTTACTGGACAAACCGGGACATGTGTTCAGCTTAACTATAACCTGTCTGCAGCAAGCAGCATACTTTGGGGGAAGCTCTAGACTCAAACAATACCTGATACATGAAGCACTCGAAATTAGTTAACCATTGTTTCCAGGAAGTCTAAATGTGAACTGTTTTGACCACTAGAGAATTAGTTTCCTCCAAACGCGGTAGTAGTTCAGCAATGATGCCCACCATTTATTCTAGCTGTGCTAACTATAGGACCAAGGAGGTAGGGGGGAGGGGACCTAACAACTACGATACAAGGAACCCTATGTCATCTTTTCTAGTGTTGTGGATTTATGCTACTTCAATCCAGTCTTCTCCCTTTTCCCTCACAATTTCCAAGAACTACCCTTTGAGAATCTCATGATTGAGTACCAACCTTCCTGAGGCTGTCATTTTCTCTCTCTCAGCATACCTAACCTGTATGCTGTAAATTCCCACTCTCCAGCCCAGGTCTCTCTCTTGAATTCCACACTGAAATTCCCAATTCTTTTTTGAATATATACATGAAATTTACAACCCATTTCTTAAACTCTACGTACCCAAACTGAACATGTTCAATGCTTCACTTACGCCGGCCAAATTTTTTCGAGTCTACATTTCTAACTTGTGCATGGCACCATTAAGTTATCCAACTGCTCGCCTGAGAGTAATTCTAGATTTCACTCTCTCTTATACTCTTCTTTCTTAACCCAAACCCAGTTCATTTACTCTGTCTCCAAAATAGTTTTCAAATGGGCATTTTTCATATATTCCTACAGCCTGGATTTTAACTATCATCATCTCTCACTTCTTTACTGAAAATTGTCTTTTTTGTTTTTCTTTATGTCACTAGTTCCAGCACCTTTCACACTACCTACAAACGTGTCCTTATTGTTCTAACGTGCATGTATGAGCATATTTTTCCATGCTCAAAATACTTTAATGACATCTGCTAACGAATGGAATCTGAAGTAGTTTTGATCACATAGAAGTAGCCTGGCATCAGGTCTCTGTCTACTCAAATTCTGCTCAATCCTTTCCATGTTATATTACATCTAATCTTCTCAACTCTCACATCTTATTTCAGTCCTAGTCATGTTACCATTAACGGTTTTACATATAGAACATGAATAGCTTCACTCAGGTGTGTCCTGAAAGTGCCTCGCCTTTTCCTTAAACCACATAGTGCTTCCTTTCCTAGGGAGTATCTGTCATAGAAACATGGGGCTCTCTGAGGGGGAAGCCTCTCACCATCACGCTTGGGCAGCCCCAAAGAGTGAAATGTTCACACACTTGGAGCCACCTTGATGTGTGTGGGAAGAAGCCTGGGCCAGCAGTTCAGGGATATATTTTATAAACCCCTCTCTGTTGCCGGTTATGTGGATTTGAGGACCTGTCACCTGTGCTGTTGGCCAACTCAACAATTCATATTTACTTATTTTTCTCTCTTTTCCTTTTTTACTCCTTCTTTCCATAATTCTTGATCCATGAAATCACTCCCCAAATAAACTACCTTTACATAAGCCTTTGACTGAGGTCCCGACTTCAAAGAAATATGAAAGAATGTAGTCCCTAGGAGTATTCATTAGAATTTTAAAACTGGATTACTCTGCGATGTAATTTTAAAACTGGATTACTCATAGATTGGAAAGAGATTAAACTCATTACTTTTAAAAAGTGGGTGGTGATAATCTTTAGCATACAGTAGCATCGGAATTATTAAGACTATCACATATGGTAGACTGTGATGTTATGGGTAGAAGGAAAGTAGAGTTATGTGGTAGCTCAAGCAATTAATTGACATAAAGCTCTCTTAATCATGAAGATTCCTCTTTATATCACACTGTATTGGATATTTCTGTGTATTTGAACTTTGAGAGCATGAAGTAGCCAGAACTATAAATACTCCTATAAGAGACATGTGAGGCAGAGCGTGTGGGTGAGAAATGAAGTCTACAATGATTCAGAGTCTGTGCTGTCACATTAATGAATATTTCAGTGTTGGTATGGTATTTTGGCAATAGTTTAAAAGGGCTGCTGCCACACCACAGACTCAGCCATGGGATTCCTAAATGAGATTAGTGGAGGAAATCCTTCCAGTGGGCAGAGTTGTTAGTAAGACACTTGGTGTGCTCACATAGTATGGAAGGAGAAGTGGCTTGAGGTATGGATACTTGTGGATTCGTGGCTATTAGAAAATAGTTTGCCAGTTGGTAAGAAACTTGAAATGAGTAAGATAAGAAGGGAAAAAAGGAAGTCTGCATAGGATCCACATGGTTGGACCTATGGCAGTAGACATAAATCATGAGAAGAATGTGAAAGAAATATCCAATAATAATTGCAAAGTATGACAGCCAATCTCACTTCCTGCCAGCCCAATGCTGGCACCATGGGCTCATAAATTAAGTAGTCATGGTAGCAGAGTAGAATCTATATGTATGGAGTCAATAACATGAGATGCCTCTCTTCAAAGTTTATCTAGGTAACACTGTGACTATATACCAAAACTGTATGCATCCAAGACCAATGCTGAGCCCTTATAATAGTACCCTATTTCAATGAAACCAGTCAGTTGCTTAGTGGCTGGTTGATTGCATCAAACATCTTCTACCTCGGAGAAGGAGATAATCTGTCCTTGCTGGAATTGTTATGTGGAAGAAAATGGGTTTGCCCTTTTTGCCTTCACTGCTATAACCAGCACCACAGTTCGAAGGCTTATAAAATGCCTGAAATAGCATCACGATCATGAGATCTACTTGACTTAGGTACCCAATAACCAAGAAGCAGTAGGTGTATAGGTGAAAAAGGGGAAGGGATTAAGAAGAACAATTGGCAGTTGCAAAATAATCATGGAGATGTAAAGTACAACATAGAGAATATAGTGAATAATAGTGTAATAACTATGGTGTCAAGTGGACACTAGACTTATTGAAGGGATCACTTTGTGAGTTATACAAATGTCTAACCACTATGTTGTACATCTGAAACTGATATAATATTGCATATCAACTGTAATTGAAAAAAATTTAAAAAATTCAAGAAGCAGTTGGTCTAACAGAGCAGTGGAAATGCTATGAAAAGCTCAAGTAATGTGCCAGCTCAGTAATATTGACCTTAGGGTTGCAGCACCATCTTCAGTATAGAGTCAATGCATTGAGTCAGTGGTCAAAAAGTGGGTCACCAATAGGTAGAACCCATGGATCCAGGAACCAAGAGATTTACAAAAAATTAGGAACTCTTATCATTAGGCTCTGAGACCCAGGGATAAAATTTGTGCTTAAGCTCTGCTGGATTTGAGGCCCTATTTTCCTGAAGGTTTTACCCCCAAAGAAAGAGTGTCACTAGATCTGAAGCTGGGACTACCATTTAGTCACTCTGGATTCTTCATGCTAGAGGCCCAACAAGCAAGGAAATGATACAGTACTGGTACGTACGGATAATCGATAATGATCACCATGAGGACCCAGAGTTGCTGCTACAAGTTGGAGTATAGCCAGAGAATTCACTTGGAACCATCTTAATGGTTTCGTAACCAGTGGAAATGATGATGAAGCAAGTGTAATAACCATGACCTAACAAGGGCATGCGTCCAAAGCCCTCAAGATTGAAGATCTAGGCCATCGCACTTGGTAAGCAGCCGAGGCCACTAGAAAAGACTACTAAATCAGCCACAAAGTTCTGGCTAAGGATGTGGAAAATATTAAATGGACAGTGTATTAGTGTATTAGTCTTCTCGTGCTATCATTACAAAATACCATGAACAAGTGGCTTAAACAAAAAAAAAATTATTTCTCACATGTCTGGAAGCTGGGAAGTCCAAGATTTATGTGCTGGATAATTTGGTTCCTGGTGAGAGCTCTCTTTATATCTTGCAGATGGCTTTCTTCTCACTGTGTGCTTACATGGCCTTACCCTTTATTATTTTATAAAGACCCTATATCCAAAGACAGTCACTTTGGGAGTTAGGGCTTCAATGTAGGAGTTTTGGGGGGACACAAACGTTTAGTCCATAATAGATAACATAAGAGTAAATGAATTTGAATTATGTGCCTCAGAACAAGTTACAACAGTAGGGATTGGATCTAGTTCCATTAGTCTACATTTAATAACTGGCTAATGCTTTGAATGGGACTTAGTGATGAATCAGACTAATGGGAGGCACAAGTGGTTCTGAGTAGGATAAGAGGTGGATGGTACTGGAAGGGAATGGAATCAGATAGCTGTTGCGTACATCTCCAAATTCTCTTCGAGCAGTTGTAAAGCATTTTATAAGCCTCCAATAATGACCCTCAGGCTCAAGCACCAGTTACCTGTATCAGGGCCAACCAGACAATGCAATCTTGTACTGACTCATCTTTCTTTTCTGTTTCACTGTTCCCTGCACATCACTTTTGCTTTGGGGGATCACTTTGTAAATAATACGATCTTTACTCAAGGATTTGTCTCAGGAACTTTTGGGGGGGAACTCTCATGAACGTATCCACTTTTAACAACGTTACCAAAATAATTACAATACTTAATGAAGGCACTGATACAGGATTTGGACTAAAAAATTATTTATATAATAAATGCTGATCTCCAGACATGCTATGCTTTTTCTGGATCTTTGGCTGTCTGGATCTCTGCTCAGGAATCTCATTCTGCCCAAAGCTCCTTCGTCAGATTTATCACTGTAAAACTTCTGCTCAATTTTTAAGCCTCGACTCATTTGCGACTCTACTATATGAAACTCCTTGAGTTTCTGCAGGGAACATAATGTAGTTTGGTCATCAATTTGATTTCTGGAAATATGGGAAGATTACATTTCACAGTTAGCATTGCATGCATCTGGGACGATGTGACTGAGTTCCACCAGGGAAACGTGGGCAGAGGTGATAGAAGTGATATACAACTCTAGCCAGAAAACTATATGCATGATTTACCAACTCTCCACCTATTTCTGTCTGTGTAGTTGGAAGTGAAGGATCAGTGATGGCAAAACTATAAGCTGGAAGCAACTTGGTTCCTTGTTCATCACCTGGAGGAGAGTTGTCTAGGAATATTACCAAATCCCATTAGATTTTACTAGAGCAAAAAATAAACTTTCTTTGTGTTAAGCCACTGAGGTGTCAGGCTTTATTTCTACTTTAGGATAGCTCAACATACGATAACTAATATATCCCAGACAGACATAGGGGATTCTTCCGTATCCCTGTGGATGTAACTATAGTAAATAAATAAAAATTTAATTCTAATTGTTTCATTTTATTTCCACCCTTTTGACTGTAACCTCTTTGGATTCCCCAGTGCTGATACTGTATTACATACTTAACTGATGGATGGATGGTTCGATGGAAAAGATGTGTAGATTTGTTTTGTGGGATTCTAGGAGAAAAATGTTTGGATATTATTGTGACACATATTTTCATTGACTAAGAAGAATAAACTTTCTAAACTTTTAGCCACGGAACAATTAAAAGCCTATTCTCAGAGGTGGTACAAAATTTTTCATTGGGGGTTTAGTTGGCCGGGACTTTAAAGACCAATTATCTAAACTGTTCAACTTACTAGTGAAGTAATGAAGTCCAGAGAAGTCAACGGACTTGCCCAAAACAAGTTAGCAACAGAAATGGAAGTAAAATGGAATCTCCTGTCTCCGATGCCAGTACTTTATTACACTGAAATTCAGAGAGACTGAGCAACAAGAACATCAAACATGTACCAGATCTGAGTTCAAATCCTGACCATTTACTAATTATGTATCTTTAGGTTAATTACTTTATTTGGCTCTGTAAGGTTTTCTCATTTATAAAAATGGGATATGATATACCTTGATAGATTTTCAAGAAATAATGTTAAATACTGATCCTGACACAAGGTTTCATGTATCATTATTATATTTATTATAATTTTGGTAATTGCAAAAATAAATATTTCTTATTCAAGTTTATTATTTACATTTTAGTGGTATAGTATTATGTAAATTTCAGCTACATTAGAGGTCAGAGAATTTTTGTTAGCTAACTCAAGAACATGAATCCTATGGGAAAACGCAGTTCAAGACCCAAACAAACAACTGAATTATAAGCAAATTGTACAATACAATGATTTTTTTCTTCTTTGCAAACTAAGACGTCTCTGTAAAAACACATTTATAACACACGTGACTTCAATTAATTGCAAGCAGTGAGTGGAAGAAGCATGGGACAGCGCTAATCTGGGAGTTTAGGTGACTGTGAAGGCTGGAAAGTCCCAGAACACCCCTTCTCTCCTTTGGTTCCTAGTTCCCATACTTCCTTGGAGTAGTAGTCTTCAATCACGATTCCCATAAAAATGAGTAATTTAGTAAATTTAATTCTGTAAGGCCAAGGAAGGGCTAACTTGACAGAGTCATTATCAAAAGGGTAATTTTCTTATCACTGAGATTCAGCTTGTGCCTAAATTTTGGGTCTGTGACAGCTCCCAGAGAAATAGCCAGTGAGATGATCAGTACAGGGACCTGGACTCCTAGAGCTGCCCAGGACCCTGGTGACTTCTCCTGGGAGACAGTAAGATGCGTGTGTGTGATGATCTAGACTCTGACACACTTAGATAGTGAATTCTGGCTACGCCTCTTAATATCTTTATCTCTCGAGAAAGTTACTTAAACCTGCGAACCTCAGTTTCCTTATGTATCAAAAAGGGATGGTCCTGCTGCCCCCACTGAATTGTTGTGATCATTAAATGAGAATGAATTTTCACCTATTATCTAACAATCTGCCTGGCACTTAATAGGTACTCGACAATTTCTTCTCCCTCCCTCTCTTTCTCCTTTCTTCCCTCCTTCTTCCCTTTCTTCTTCCCTTCCATTTTTCCCTCTTTCCTCCCTCCCTCTCTCTCTCCTTCCCTCTCTGCTTCCCTGTCTCGCTTTAATTTTTTCTCTCTCTCTCTTTCATTTTAAACATACTCTATGGCAAGCCCTGTACTTCTCCCTAAAGTTTTCCTTAAAAAATATACCACTGTCAAAAATATCTGCTCAGGAATATCATTCATTTATTCATTCTATAAATGAGATACATGGATGAAACAAATAGACATAAATCCATGCGGTTTTGGAATTCCTATTGGAGGAAATGATTGGAAGACAGGCAATAAATAATAAGCATAATAAGTAAATTACATGGTGTATTACATGGTGATCAGTGCTACAGAAAAAAATGTAGCAAGGTAAGCACTATTGGGAAGCAGGGAGTGTGAGTGGGCAGTCTATAGTTTTAAGTAAGGTGTCGGGGTGGGTTTTAT
>NW_011888835.1:7571062-7598874 GCF_000151845.1 Pteropus vampyrus
TTTGCCAAGTTTTGTCCCAGAGCCAGCTTTACAGATGATGATGATATTACCTGCCAGGTATATAGATTGCTTCTCAGTTGACTGTTCTGTTTTGCATGCATTAACCCATGTAACCCTCTCAGCAAACATGTGAAAGATGCATTATTGGCTGCATCGTGCACAGGAGCAGATCACTGATAAATGACAGCACCATGCTCAAAACTTGGTTCAGAATTTAATTCTAATTATATTTCTACAATGGGATCTAGGCACTTTCTTTCTGGAAAGAGAAGGTGGACCATAAGTGAACTTTGTTCAGTTTTACAGTCTTGCTAAGGACTGGTCTATCCAGAATTTAAAAAAAAGTGGTGGTATTCAGCAGGTTTATGGGATCTCAATAGCTTGACCTGAGATGCAGACTCAGCCAGGAAGAAACACTGCCTGTTCCATTTCCCTCCAGAGGAAAGTCTTTAACCTCTTTCGGCTCCAGCAGGAGTAGTTTCTTCCAGCTCCTGTGCTTTGATCATACAGGACATTCATTCCCTGCCCCTAACTGCATTAGCGAGTCTTTGTCTTAGATATAATTGCTGCTGTAGTTCATCTGCAGAGAGTCAAGTTCTGTGATGAATGAGAGGACCTGTATATGAAATCTGCAGTGCTCTAAGGCCCTTTAAGAACTGTTAAGTCCTGTTAGCATAAATCTGGAAATAATTTGATACATGTCTCCTTTACAGGCTAGAAGAATAAAAAGTCACCATCTGCTTTTTCACAAAATAATGTTCACAGGCTAATGCCGCAGATTTAAATTGAGGCAGCTTACAAAATTAGGGAAATAGAAAGCACAAAATTTACTCCATCAGAAGTTTATTGATTTTCCAATTAATACCGAAGGTTTGCTCCTAAAAATTTTGCTCTCTGGTTCAGAAATGAAGTATGCCAGTGAACAATAATTGACACGAATTGCTATAATCCATATATCATCTACAATGTCAAAATGACTGATAATGAGCAAGTCCTAGTTGTTCAAACTCTCCTCAACTAAAGTAGCATTATTAGAAAAGATAAAGATTGCACAGTATGAAACTCTTGTGCATTTTTAACGATTCTAGCTTAAAACAAACATATGGAAAATCTATTTCTAGGTGAATTCAATTTAAATATAATAAAGAGAGGATTATTTTCTTAAGAAGGACTAGAAAGTTTTTTAAAATGATGAAATTTAATTAAGTACAATTTTAGGAACTGATTTGAGATTGCCACACTTTCAGTCTTCAGGATACTTTAGGATGCTTATAATTAAAAAGTGAAAAGAATCTTCACCATAACATTGATGTTTGTGCCTAGGGTTAACACTAATAAACAGAAATTATTTGCTAACTTAGCTTCTTGTATTTTTATTATCGAGCACCCATGTTCAGGGGACTAGGTTCACCCATAACTAAAAAAATACTATTAAGCTTGGCTCTTAACCACAAACTTGGAATTCGACACCTAGTATTTAGCAATTTTTTTACTAGGTATCTGTGTGTTTCTCTTAGGTAAACAGAGTTACAAAACAAGCCTGGAAACCATTTCTCTAGTGTTTGGAAAAGTTAAAAACTTGTAAAATGTTTATTAGACTAGGGAATGTTTTATTGATATATCCCAATCACCTAAAACAGTACCTGGTAAACAGTTGAGTTCTCAATAAATATTTATTGAATGTTGGTTAAATAAGAAGATGTTCTATTTTCCCCCAACATTTCAATCATTTCAGCAAATCTGAGAGCTTACTGTGGTAAGCAGTATGCTAGGTCCTAGAAAAAGAAGAATAGGGCAAAGGAACCAGAGACGCCATTCACAACCCTAAGTAGCTAGTGACCTGGCAGAACAGGATAAAAGAGAGAGATAAAGCAGAAACTCACACTACAAATGAGCACTGTATGATCACAGAAGAGAAAGCTGATGCTTGTCTGGGGAGATCAGACAGGACTTTAAAGTGGATATAATACTTGAGCTGACTCTTGTGAGAGACACATTAAGGAATGAATGAAACCTCCCAGATTCAATGATGAATCTGTTTGCTTTTATTTTTTCTTCGAAAGTCAAGCCTGATCACTCTCTGAGAAGCCGAAGAGCATCATACTGCAATTGTAACCGGGCTGTTTAGCTTCATTGGGTTTAAACGAACAATTTGTATTAAGTGCCAGGCACTGTCTGTGCCTGATGTTGGGCATTGATCAGTGTATGAGCCAACACAGTCCCTGCCTGAGAGGATTCCCACTCTAGTATGTCATAGCAGTGTGGAGTGGGGGATACTTCATCTCATCTGTGGGCTGGAAAGAACTCCCCTGAAGCAGGAAAAGTTTTTGAAGCTGAGACCTGTTGAGTGAGTGACAGGAGAGACAAATGGAAAATGGTGGACTAGAGGGAAGGCCGGCTGTTCCAGGAAGGGGAAAGAACGTGTGTGAAACCACCCACTCCCAGAGGATCCAAAGACCACTTTCTTGGGAGTCTTTAAAATGCATGTGTTCAAGCACAAATGGAAAACAGGTTTTCCTGTCACTCCTCCCCACTCCCCCTTCTCCCCCGCCCCCTCCATGCAGTGTGCACCGACCGACAGGCAACAGCGAAAAGTACACCAGCCTCAGTTTTCCGGTATTTTCCTCCCCCTGCCTCCGAAGTAGCAAGCCACAGGTTTCTTGGAACTGTGAATACTGTTTGAACTCCAGCTAAAACTGGCCATGTGTTTTGAGTCACATTATGCAGGTATATTTATACCGTCTGTTTGTGACACTTACAGGTGGGCATTATGATTCATTACACATAAAGCATACTAAACATAGAAGCTTGGAAAATCCTGAGCGCTGGAGAGTCATTGAGTATGGGTCAGTGCGCAGAAGGAGAAGGGAACAGGAATCTTTTCTTAGAATTTTATAGCTTTGCAAGTAAAATCCTTATCTGGGTGAAAATGTTTTTAAGACGGTTTCAAAAAATGGATATGGCAGATGAGGATGAAAGTGAAGATGGAGAAAAAGAGGATGAGAAAATACACGCTGCTATAACCAGTTGGGAAGATTTCCCTTTTCTGTGGGGGGCGTGTGTGTGCGCATGTGTTAAAGAGTCAGAAAATATTTGCTAACTATGGGGTCAGAAATAAGTCATCTCTGTGCCAGAGGGAAAGATTTAGTTCTAAGACAATTACTTCTCTCTCCTCGGTAACGTTTCTAAATATGATTTGGACTTTATAGTTTTTGTTTCTTATTTCATATACAGTTAATTCCTTAGTTTGTTTTTTTTTTTTTAAATTATATTAGGACCCTTTGGTGAAGATATTTACAGACCTAAAAATCAAGCTATGAGACATAGCCATCTTTTTGTTTTCAAAAACTATTCTCCTATCCATAAATTGGGAATATCACCCCCACAAGCCAAGGCTGGTATCACTCTGTTCTCGATGTTTCAGCCAAATGAGCAAACTTTAAAAACCTCATAAATAACAACAACTTTGAAAATGTTTTCAATAAGCAAGTATCTCAAAGTTAAGCTGTTTGATGCAGACCCTTCCCCCTTGGGATAGTAGAAACACCCACGAGTGAAGGAGGAAAGAACTCACTACAGTATTCAATTAGTTGAGAAACCATCAAAATAAATAAGGCAATACCTTTAAGAACAGACAAAAAGGAAGACAGTGAAGTAGAACAGATTGGAAGAAAAAGGAGAAGTCTGTTTTAGCTACCAAGTGACCTCGGGGGTGAAGAATAATTTCTTCTTCAGGACAATTTTAGTAAAGGTCTCCTAGTAAGATGACTCGGTGGAAACAATTTCTTTTCATGTCTCTGGGGAACTGATGAAGTTTGCAGGAAATGCCGGCAGTTTAATTCCAAATAAAGTACAGTAGGTCAGTTGAAGGAGCAACTTTAGAAATCTTCACTCCCTCCTAGAATACTAATAGCTTTTAAAAGTCCCAGAAGTGGTGATGGGGTAAGTCATTTTCACCTTAGGAATAAGAGATAGCCCAGGGGAAAAGCTTATTAACTCTGTGCCAACTTAAGATGGCTTTCATAGAATTCTCAACCTTCTTAAACAGATACCTCATCTTACAAAATTATTTTTAGCCATAAATTGTTCAATAACTATTTTTTGAGTTCCACTGTGGGACAGGATTTGTGTCAACTTGAAAAATACCCAGATATATGAGGTTTCTGACTTCAAGAAGGAGAGTAAGAAAAATGTCATTAGATATGTATATTGTTATTAACATAAAACCATAGAAGAATAAGTATAGTGCTGTATCCAGAAGAAGCAATGTATAAGACAGCAATTTTCAAAACATGAATCTCAAGAACCTCAGTGAGGACATGGTTCCATAGTGTAGCGGTTAGCACATCTGCTTTACACACAGAAGGTCCTAGGTTCGTGCCCCACTGGAGCCATGGTCCATGAGCCTTCGTGCCCCACTGGAGCCACGGTCCATGAGCCATGGTCCATGAGCCATGGTCCATGATCTACGGCCGTGCCACCCTGAACAAGCCGATGTCTGATCTCGGAAGCTAAGCAGGGTCGAGCCTGGTTAGTATTTGGATGGGAGACCACCTAGGAAGACCAGGTGCTGTAGGCATAAATAATAATAATAAATAAATAATAAAAATAAGAACTTCAGTGAATATGCTGTTAGGTATTGCCTCAATCACTGCACATGTACCTGTGAAAAAGACATGACTAATCGATCACTGCACTCATTTCCACGGAGCTGAATTTCAGCCTTAGAAGCTTCTCAACACAGTTGATCACTACCCATAAGTAAGAGTTGATACGGAACCTACTGGCTAATCTGGTTCTCTACAAACATAAGGAATAGTTATTAGTATAGGTTTTAGACAAATTACCGCCCCACCCCCATATTGCCCATTGCCAATGGGTATCAGTTGGACAAATTATTGAAAAGTCATGGGACAGGAAATCAGATAATGCAAATTCATGCCCTAGCTTTGTGATTGTGGCTAAACTTCCTACATCAAAGCTTCTTTCCTTATCACAAATGGGAAATTATTGCCTACCTGAGAAGACTCTGGAAATGTTATGTGTTAAATATGAAAGCATTATGTATATGAGTACTTTGAAAAGCGAAGTGTTAAATCAACACAAGATATGAGTTATTATGATAATGTTTCTCATTATACTCTTGGTATTACAATTTTAACTAATCTTTTCATAGGATTCTGGAAATTCTCCCACAGCCTGACCTCCCCTTAGCCCCCACATTGCAAATATCAGGATAAGTACATTATTTAAAAACGAAAATCAAGGAAATCCTTAAAAGAGAAATGAAGTTTAAGTTTAAAATGTGAAAAAGAGGGAAGAGATAGGGGAATAGTTGAGCCCCAGTGTAGTGATTCACCAGATTATGTGGGTGTGAATCTTGCATCTGCCACTAGCTGTGACACTGGGCAACCGACTTAATCTCTCCGGCCTGTTTTCTCATCCGTAAAATGAAATTAATCAGAGAACCTGTTTCCTAATAGTGTTATAAGGCTTGAAGGAGATAACGTGTATAAGTGTCCACAACGTGGTACACAAAAATAAAATGAGGTATGTTTTTATTAGCTAAATAGAAATTTGTTGAGTGTCAGCTTTGAGCCAGATCCTCAGCAGGACGCGACTGCTTCCCCCAACTCTCAGCAGACTGAAGATTTGTTCAGTCTAGGATGAGCACCCCAATATGCCGAATGCAAGGACAGTCTGTGTTTCACATCAAGAGAATTTCCTCGCTGTGGGGTGAAATTGGGACCGTGTACAGTCTGTCATCTTAAACGTGCCTTAAGGATAAAACGCTGTGGAAAAGAGATGTCAGCTTTCCCTTCTTTCCTTCTCTTCTTCTTCCTTCTTCCCTTTCTCTCTCCCTCTCTTCCTGACTCCCTTCCTTCTTTCTCTCCTTCCTACAATTTTCTCTCAGAGTTCAGCATGCATTAGACGTTATGTTAGAAATCTCAAAATTTTGTATTATGGTGAATTCCTCAGAAATATTGGTAGCTTCCATATTGTCCATAAATCTAGTGAGTCTTTATAAAGCAGCTTAAATTATTCTGTGAAAATGTAATTTGATTCACTGCAATAAAGTATAAAAGGTTTCCTAAATTCTAGGGTTTCTAAGACAGTGGTCTCCAAACTCATTTGAATATTCACCTTTATTAGTAAAAAAAAAAATTGAGGATTCATCTCCAATGTAGGTACAATCTTAATTTATAAATTTTATAGAAGAACTACTATAATAATGAATAATATATTATTTATTAAAAGACACTAACAATGGAACATTTAAACAAATGAGAGAGTAAATAGATGCTGTAGTATTTCTTTTTGTGTGCATGGAATGCCCTATAAACACCCCTGGGGTTCTCATACCTCATGTAGAAAACATCCCTCCTATGAGATTTATATAGTTTTTTTTTTTAATCTGTAGGAAAAAATATATATAACTATAAAATGAAGAGAAATGTTTTCCTTTTATGAGGTCAGCATATCGTGAAGTAATTGTCAACCTTTACTCCCTGTCAAGCCAAATAAACCTTCACTGGAAGTAAATATACAATAAAAATTCCTCAAAAGAATACAATACATTTTTTTTTTTTGAGGGACATTGTCTTTTTATTAAGAGATGCTAAATCGACTTGCCAAGCATAATGGTTAAGTTCAAAGTCTCTGGAGTCACCTTTCCTGGATTCAGATTCTGACTCTATGACTTCCTAGTAATATGTCCTTGGACATGGTACTTAGGTTTTTTGTGCCTCAGTTTCTTCATTTGTAAAAAGTAGAATGACAGTATCCCTATATCATCAGATGTTTGTGAGGGTGAGAGAACTCGCTGGCACATGCTCTGTGTTTTAGGGTTAGTTTTTATTATTAGCTTTAATAAAGACAGCATTAAAAAGCTGTGTTATTTGCTTAATTTTTGAATAAAATTTTAAACTGCTTTACATCCATCAGGAGCCAAAGCACAGTCTTCTTGAAGTGAGTTTAATCCTTAATCCACAGATAAGCAGATCTAAGGTGATTTGCTCAGCTTCCTAAAGGAATGGAGCAGGAGATAAACACCAAAGCCCTATTCATGCTTCGCCCCTTGAATCTGTCACTGGTACAGGCTTTATTCTGACTTCCCACAAAATCCATGCTTGAGTGTGTATGTGTGGGGTGGGGGGAGCGAGGATTTGCATGGGTTCGAGCCAGTGGTCCTGTCCACCCTCACTCACCTGTCTGTGTCTGTGGGATTTTATGAAAATGAATCTCCAAGGTGAATTTTATGGGTGAGTGTTGGTGGGACCGTGTATTAGAGTATGAAGGACAATACCTGACTAAGTGTGGAAACTGGAGTAACGTGTGTGTTTATATTAAGAATTCCAAGTTAGTACTCAATGAATTTGCTAAGAGAGAGAGAAAGGGAGCAATAGAATTTAATGAACAGAACTAAAGCCAAAGTTACAAATGTTCCAAAGACTTGTTTTAAACCTCCAGTTTCTAAGTCCATTAACTATTCAGCTTACCTCTCCCTTTGTGCTTTCTATGAAAATTGGAGAATATTCTAGTCTTAAATTATGTTGAAAGAGTGAATAGCATTTAGTTAAATAGAATGATGACATTGTTTCTATTAGAATCTGTATCTCAGTCATTAAATCTTTCAGCAAAAGCAGCATTGCATTTCATATTTATCTTTTAATCAACTTATTTGATGTTGGTACATTCTGTGAAAGCTGCAGTTATGTACTATCATTTGAAATCAGATGACTAGCTTTTAAATAGGCAGAAGCAGGACTTTGGTTGCAGCTTTGAGAGCAGTGTGGGACGTCTTGTGTTTCAGCCATTTCTGTCCAGAGCCAGGCACTGAAGATCACAACTTCACAGGGATGCGTATTTCTTCTAGGTTGTCTCATTTGTCAGAAACATGGTCACATGTTCCTGTGAGGGCTGGGAGGTGAAGTATTTATAGTACGGTTTAGATATCAATTTTTTTTTTTTCAGTTTTTCAAGCCTCTATTCCAAGAAAGTGTTTTAAACTTTGTGTTACCATGCCTCTGGTTGGGCAGTGGGTAGCAGTCTGAGCTTTTTACAAAAGACAAAGTTGGCGGGCACCCTACAGTTATTTTCCACCCATCCCCAGGGACCTTCGGTCTCACCTTCTATGACTAAAGGCTTCAAGGATTGGGAAAGGCAGAAGTGGAAGCAACTAGGAGAAAATACTTTTTATTATTTGTAGAGCTTCCCCAAATATTGGGGCAGATAATATTTTACTGGTTTTCTAACTAGGGGACTCTATGTCAGGCCTAGACTATGTGCGTTACCTCAGGTGGGACTAGCTGCATAGAGCATCCTGGAATGCTGGATACTCAGGATAGAATTACCCACTCCCAACACATCCACACATTCACATGGACACCTGTACACACATGCACACACATGTGCACACATACATACACATGCCTATAATGATGTGCACCTACCTGACTTTAAGAGTAGGGGCAGAGGTTCCTTCAATGAATGTTCTAGATGCATGAGACTTCCATTGTTTCTGCGTGACACTGAGGAAGAGATGTCATATCGAAGCTTGGTTTCATTTCTTTCACTTTTGCCAGAAATATAGAGGCCTAGAATGGGTCATCTGATTTACTGAAAGAGAATAATTTGAAGTTTCTTGCTTCCAAGTTTTGTAGGATAAAAGTTATACCTACTACCATGTTTCAGAAGGGAAACTAAGAAAAGACTTATAGCTTACCAATTAAGAGTTCTCACACTATTCTTTTTTAAACCACAAGAGGTCTAGGCAAGACCATCGACATGTAATCTCTCAGCCCAGCGAAGTTTCAGTGAGCTGCATACTTACATGGATTATTATAAGTAATCAAAAGATTCCACTTTCTGTAAGATAGTCATGCAATTGCAGTAACACGTATTTGTGTCTGCGCTGCACCATTTTTTATAGCCTGGTCTCCAGCACAAATCTACGGGGTCTGTTCCTCTCAGAATGCTGAAACTGACTGCAAGGTCATGCATTCCATCTTCATTTTCCAAAGCTAAATGGAGAGAAAGTGATACTGAAGTATCGGCAATTCAGTCCACTGAGTGGAAAATCAGAAATGTTCCAGTCTTCCACATCTGATTTCAAATTTACCACAGAGATTATTTTTTAAAGCTTTAGCTGCTGTTGCCTCTATTACATAATGCTTGGTACTGTACTCTGCTGAAAGGAAACAAACACAGAGAAACACCAACATTTCAAACATAGATTCTCTGCCCTGTGGGTTCGTGGGAAACACTTTCTGTGGTTAATTCCCCTGGGCCACCCATCCTGTGGCCTTAGGTCAGGGACTTCTTACCTGAAACAGTTCCTGGTGTTCTTCATAGTGTCATGGCAAGACATTAGGGGAAACTCTGGCTTCCAAAAAATCGACAGTGCGGACACTGGGCACAAAGTGACTAAGCACGCGGCTTAACCACATCACAGCGTGGGATTTGAGAATTCACTTTTGGGAACCTCCAGTTCTTGAGAAAGAAGAAGATGTGATGCGAATGGATGTTCTCAGAAGCTCAGATGTTTGCTTAAGATTTATTGCAAACCATATTACTCTATGTTCCTTGTGAGTATGCAGCAGACATGGACCCAATTCAACCTTGACAGAAGGGCAGTGTTAAGAAACGTCAAGACCTCATTCTGGTTCCCTTGAAAGTCAAGCTCCCTGACAGTATAGTTTACAGTCACTCCTCATCTTTACATACTCGCCTCACGTTCTTTCTGTAACACAGCAATATTGTTTATGCCCACATATGTCACGTCAACAGAACTCACATTGCTCAAGCCTTCCCATTGCCAAAGCCATTGGATACTTTTTAGTTCTTAGGCCATTTAATTTTCCTTTAGTACTTGATGTGGTTGACTAGTTCTTGCTTCTTGAAATATTTTCCTCTCTTGATTTTGACGGTACCTGATTCAACATCTTCTCAGTCTGCTTTTCATTTTGAGTATATTTTGTTGAATGGTTCGTCTGCATCATAAACTATTACACAAAGTCGAAGTCATAACATGTCTTTTTATGAATAATTTTTGCAGTACTGGGCATTTTCCTAGGGTCTTTGCTTTTGCAAAGATATATAGAAAAGTGTTTAAAACCATAGCTATTACAAGAACCAGTCTGTCTGGGTTTAAATGCTAGCTCTGCCATTTTAGTGGATATTCAGAAAGGGATCTTTAGAGAGCAGACTTAGAAATGAAGATTAGCTTGTAGGGGTGTTTATAAAGGCGTGCACTTGAGATCAAGTTCTTGAGAGTTATGGAAGGAAGCCGGATTGGGCAAAAAGAGAACTAGAGCTGTGTGCCCTCTCCTTAAAGCCAGCCTCCTGGGGATGTCTGAAGCTGGGATGGGCATTCAGAGTTACCTGAAGCTGGAGAGGCTAGGCCATGCCTTTGTAACCCTGCATCTATCAACCATGGTTTTAGGCTGCCCAATGGGAAGTGTGTCATGAATTTGAGCAATGCAGATCTCTTCTCTTAATAGGGCTGAGACCTGAGGACTGTCTGACAGCAGTACTGTAGCCATGAGGGGACTATATCCTGGTCTTCAAGGGAGTCTGAGCAGAGCCTCACAGCTTCCATTACCATAAGTCTATATCCTTGGGAAAATTATATGGTCTTTCTGTACCTCATTTTCCACAGCTGCCTACCACATGGGTTTGTTGTGATTGCATAAAATGATATCGGACATATAGTAAGTGCTCAGAAAAATTAGTTGTTTTATTTCATAGCCACTCAAGACAGCTGCAGAAATAAGCCTGTGCTACAGAGCTAAATTCTACAGATTGTCAAGCCATTACCTTGGACTCATCCTAGACTCATGCCCACATTCAATTCATAAATTCTATTAATTATTTTTTAAAACATCTTATTAGTGACAATTAGTCCCAACAATACTTTCCTAGTTCAAATCTTCATCTGCTATTGTCTAGACTATGTCTTTGCTTTCAGTCTTTCTCTTTTCCAAATAATCCTTTGCGAAGAGTTAATGACCTTTTATTCAAATTCAAATCCATCATTTTCCCTTCTTAAAATCCCATTGCCAGTAAGACAGTTAACAGGTTTCTTAGCAGAGAGAGAACCATTTCATCTCTTGCTACTTCCTTCTACTTGGCTAATTCTCCAGCAACAGCTAATAACTTTTAGCTCATCTTATCAGGCTCTTGCATTGCTCTGGAACCTGAATCAATTGTTTTGTGAGTTTAACTTCTCTCTGCAGCTCACATATTTTCTTTTCTAGGAAGCCTTCTTTAACTCATATACATAAGTGCACAAATACACCCAGACCTTTCTTTCTCTGCCTATGGTAAAATTGCTCTCCCTCCTCTCTGTCACACTGCCTCTTCTGTCTATGCCTTTATCAAAGCACTTAATCTATTATATCATAATATGATGTGGTGAGCTCTGGAATTGGACAGTCCTAGGTTTAAATCCTAACTCAGCTCTTATTAGTGGAGTGGACTCTGGCCAATTGAAGCCTTGATTTTTTTTTTTTTCAGTGTATCTTAGAAGGTCTATGTGAGAATTAAATAAGAAAAGGTATACAAAATGCACAGAGTGTGTACTCAGTATTTAGTACACATGAGTGCTATTGAATTTATCTCCTGTCTCCTCCACTTAGCAAGAGCTCCTCAAGAGAAAGAGCCTTGTCTTATATATCTTGGTTTCCTTCATATCTAGGAGAGTGTCTGGCATATTAAATGAATAATTGCTGGATAAATGGCTAAGGAAAGATTTAATACATATCATATATCATATGAAAATTGCACAGTGGTATAAGGACAGACTTTTAGAAAAAAGTGAAATGTCAAGTCTATGACACAGAAACTTAAAGAGGTATTATCTCTATTCTAAAATGAGAAGGCGTCATAATCTTCTTTTTGAGAATGTGAAAATTGTTTCAAAGGTTAATTCATATGTGATCATGTCGTCTTGGATAGATAAACACCATTTTTCCCTGCTGATAGAAATAAAAATCACAATGGCTAGATAATGGCAGTATGGTATTCATTCATTCATTCATTCATTCATTCATTCAACAATTATCTACTAAATGTTAACCATACTAGATGCAAGCAGTTTAAAGATGAACAAAGGCAAATATGGCTCCTGCCCTCACAAAGCCTACAGCTTAATTAGTGGGTATGACTATGAGAGCAGAAAGTGGCGATAGTCAGTGTGTTAAGACCTCTCACAGGGGATGTGCAAGATGTTACAGTACAGTGTAACAGAGGCACCGTTCAACTAGTCTGTAGGGAATCAAGGAAAAAGATTGCATAGCATAGTAGTTCAGAGCACAGAGTTCCTGCAGAGCTTTGGAATTCATATTAAATGTTTAGACTTTTATACAACGGCAATGTGTGGGTTTAAGTAACAAATCTGATTTTCCTTTTGCGAAGACCATTATGACTTCTATATGGAAATCGTATAAAAAGGCTAAAACTAAAGCCAGAAAGGTGGTCTGGGAAGCTACCAGCAATCTGGACAATCAATCAAGTAAGTCTTCAATCTCTGAATCTGGCCAATTAAACTTCATTCGCTATTTGTGTTTGAAGGTATGAGTATTGTGGTATTATGATAGTAAGGAGCAGGTACCATAGGTGTTATGATAATAAGGACAATGTGATCACACAAGAAAAAATTTAATTATAAAGAAACATGTAGAAGTCATCTTGTCTACCACTCATTTTTAGATGGAGTTTTGTTTGGCTTACAAAGGTAGGAATTTTACCTAAATCCCATTCTCTAAATATAATCCAAGTGCTTTGGATTATACCATGTCCTGAGGGCGATAGAAAATAAATACAGGACATATTCTCTAGTTCCAAGGAGGTTTTAATCTTGTTGAAGAAGACAACTCTACCTAAGTGGCTTGAAGCCAAAGATAAAAAAATGAATGTAAGATAATTGTGTTTCTGCTACTCTAGCTAAGCATTCTCCTTGCCCTTGTTGATAAATGGGAAATCTTCAAACTCCAAACAAACCTATATAAGTTCACAGCCAACAATAGAGGTTGACCAGGAAACCTACTGTTATTATAATTGTTAGTCATCAGTTTAGCTTTTCTTTGCCTCTTTTTCTTAGGAAAAGAGAAGAAATGGCCTCTTAAACACTGAAGTTACATAGGTGCATGTAGTTATAAAAGCCTGGTTTTCACATGTGTTCATCTAGTCATTTTTGCCTTTATTATTCCTAGTGCATACACACAGAATCACCTGTATTAGCCCTACTGCTAGGTAAATAGATATCTGATTTGGGAGACATGTGCATTTTCTGAAAATATAAGCACTTTAGCATATTTATGGAAAAGCATTAATAAAACAGGACTGCCTCACTACCATTAGTCTGTTTGGATATTATATATAATTACCTGGCAGCAAGTCAATATAACTTTCCTCTTTGGTTGTGGTAAATTTGGGGGTTTCAATGATAAATTTTGGGGTCTGAAGAAATTCTAAAGTTTTCTCTCCAGCTATATGTATAGTTTGCAGAAATAGGAATGAGGTAGGAATAGACCCCTATTTATCTTCCTTTAGCTTCTCCCCGTGCAGGCCCCAAATCCTATTCAGATGATTGCTTGCTTGGAGCCGCAAGTCTAACTCCTTGTCACCAGTGCAGACAATGCAATATGAAAGCCCAAAAAGGTAAAGCCACACGGTTGGATATTATGAAACTATTTTAATTGTGGTCATCATTCGTAACAAGACTTTTCAGAGTATCAGATATGTAAAATTGGTATAATATTTGTACTGAAATAAAAATGTATTTGAAGCATAGGTAGTTTCCAATTTTTAACATCATTAATAATTTCATATCTGTAAGGTAACTTAAATGTTTCTAAATAAAAAAATACAGTACACAATATAAAAGTATGTCAGTACTTTGCAGCAATTTGTTCTGGAGTTTGAATGCTAGTTCTACTACTGATTAATCATATGAATATAAACAGATGACTATTGCCTCTGTGCATGAATTTCCATGACTACGATAGAGGTAATAATAGTAGTCACCGTACTGGGGTTGTTGACATGAGTCAATACATGTTATGAGCTTAGAATAACACTTGGTTCATAAATAGTACTTATATTGTTTTGAAAACTTTTGAGAAAGTAGGGTCTTGTCCATCAATAATACCTATGAAGCTATGAACTAAACATGTGGAACTAAACGTATTTCATATTAAAGGCAATTGCTACCCTATTCCTCACCTACAATTCTGAGTTATTATGTGGAAAAGTATTTGTAATTATTCATCCTATTTTATATGAAGATTTCAAAATTCCACTGATAACTCTGGGAAGGAGAGATGGAAGTTGTAAGATAACATCGCTTCATGGTGGGCTACAATCATCCCAGACGGAAATCATATCCAAAGGTCTAATGTATTTTTTGGAAGGAAAGATATAGGGTGGTGACAGTATTGCGTCATATTCCAGCCCAGATTAAAGGTCTTGGAGTTGTGGTTGTACACACCCAGTTTTTGGTTGTGAGAAGTCACTCCACAACCAGGGCACATGGAACTTCCTCCAAAGTTTCATTTCTGAACTATGTAGACCGAATGAAATATCATGTGACAACAAATGATTATCGGTCACAAGAGTATGGAAGGTTCTCATTTATTAAAACAAATCTTTTGAGTGCCTAATCTCTGCTGGGTATTATGATAGACATAAGGGTATCAATAAGAAGAAAACATCAACCCTCTAGCCAAGAAAGTTCCAATTAATGGAGGAAAGAGACAAGTAAAAAAAAATCCATTACAGTACAGTCATAGAGGTATATAAAATTCATGGTAATGAGGCAAGGGAAGTGAGAACAGAGCTCAGAGACTCAGAAGAAGCTGTCCTCAGGGAGGTAGAACTCAGGCTGAGTTTTGAAGGATAAATAGAAGTCAATTATCCAATAACATAATGTCATGAGAAAAGCATTTTAGTTAGCAAGAATAAAGGCCAGAAATCTTAGTTTGTTTAGCTAACTCCAAGTATTACAATATGTCCAAGACATGCATTTTGAGGTGGATATTGGTTGGAGTTGAGGCTGGAGAAGGCTTTTTGTCTTGTACTTTTTGCCAAGAAGTTTAGACTTTACTCTGCGAAAAGTTAGGGCCTCTGAATAATTTTTGACAATAGTCTTATTCTTTGAATAAGACTAGTCTTATTCTTTGTTTTAGAAAGAGCCCTCTGGCTGAAATATGGAAAGTAGGGAGGGGGAAGCAATAGGAGATTCTTGCATAATTAAAATGATAAATAATGAGGGTTAACATTTATGTCATTACGGTGGGACTGAAGAGAAGGGATAGATTAGACAGAGATTCCAGTGATAAAACTTATAGGACTAAGTCACTGGCAGGCTTGACGTATCACATGAAAAAAGGAGAAAAGTCGAAGTCAAAGAAAATCACCATATTTCTGACTTAAGTAAATCAATTGGTGAATAGGGATCCTGATAACTGGTGTGGGACATGCAGTTGAAGGAGACAGTAGGTTGGGTGAAAGGAGAAACCATTCCCAGAGTGCCTTCCCATTCCCCTACGTCTTACTGCAAACTCTCATCCCGATTATCTAGAATACTTTCTCCTGATCATGTTAAAAGTTAATTCCGAAGGATAAATAAGAAGAAGGATTATGAATACATTTCTATTATCTACTTGACCTTAATCCAACTTGTGACGAAAATTGAGCATTCATAGAGGATAAATGTAATTTGTAAAGCCCATATCCATATATGGCACATCTTAGAGAATGAGTCCTTGATTTGGAAGGCTTTGAATGGATGATGATGATGATAATGATGATGATGATGATGATGATGATATATATTAAATTGACATTGTGAATCAAGCATTGTGTTTTTCACAGGTATCATTTCATTTAAGCCTCACATTTAAGCCTATGAGGCAAGCGCCATTATTCTTCCCATTTTGCAGATGGGTATATTTGAGGTTTAGAGAGTTTGATCACTCACTGTTCAGAAGTTAGCCAGGACTCAAAGTGAAGTCCTTCCATGTTATAGAAAGAATGGAGGACTGGAAATTTAGAAACATGGTTTAGAGCCCTAATTTAGCTGTTTATTGGCAAGGTAACAGTTACATGACCCTTCTTCATTGATAAAAATAAATAAATCAAGGAATGAGTTGCTAGGACAGGGAGAAACTAGAAAAGTTGGAATTGAAGACCTCTGTCACCTTGTCAAGCACTGACTCTCAATGATTTTGATGACGTAATAGAGTGTTCATTCTTGTAATGACTCTGAGTTCAGAGGCGTATGGTGACTGACTCACACCGTGTGGATCACTGAGAGGGTAGGCATGTCGCTGAAAGGAAGACAGACCATTGCTCAGAAAATGTTATCATTGGTGTAATTAATACATTTATTAAAAGCCCTTTCCTGTCTATGGTGTTACTCTCAGTTAAGGAATTGCTTGGATTATTGCCCTATCCTTGATAGGAAAGGAAATGAAGTAGTTTCTCTGGTGGAGGAAAATCTTGTTCTCCCATAAACAAAAGACTCCTTCTTGGTCACTGTCTGTTCTAAAACAATTCAGAAAGGGACTTTTTGTGATGTGTTCTCTTGAATTCTGTTATCTCTTTTACCTTGTAGTTACAAATATGACAGAATGAAAGCTCTCTCCTACATAGGGATTTGGAGACTGACTATTTCTAGGAAAATCCACAAAAAGTATCTTTCCAAGCTGCAGATGGGGGCAAAAAAGTGGAGGGTGAAATGATCAGCAGTTTCTAACTTTGGTCTTTTGCATTGGGCTTTGGACCACTGGTTCATTTTAGTTATACACAAGTTATTGGGACTTTTTGGTAATTCTCTTAATTGGAGAGTTAAAAAAAAAAAGTGACCTCTTTGGTCATTTAAAGCTCTGTGATGTTAGTTTTACTCTTGAGTTTAGAAGAAAAGACATAAATTTTGAAGTCACAACACTGGCTCTGCCGCTTATCAGCCAAGTGATTCCAGATAATATTCTTGAACCTCTGTTTCTCATCTGTAAAATGAAAATCAAAATCTTTATTTCAAAGGTTGTCACGAAGTTTAAGGACAGTGATACATGTAAACTACTTAGTTCCGTGCCTGGCTGACAATCATAGATGAGAACTAATCACATTGTTCAAAAATAGCAAAGTCTAGTGTTCTGAATTACTAATAGTACAGTGTTTCCTATTTGTTGCACAAGACGCCTATAAAACGTTTCTTTCTACCTTGCATGCTTAGCCTCTTTACAGCACACATGAGTAACAATAGCAACAGCTATTGAATAGCATCAATAAGCAAACGTAATGGGAAATAATTAATGCAATATGCTTGCGTGCGTGGAAGTTTCATCAGAAATGACAATGCACATGATATGAATTCTTCTAGAAGGCAAGTTGAGCTCCAAGTGGCTTTGTATGTGCATTAGCTATTATTTTGTATGCTTTCAGGAATATCTTCTATCTATGGTTGGCTGTTATTATTTGTGAAAAGTAGAAACAGGAACAAGAGACATGAAACAGTACTGGATTAATGAGTGCCTGAGGCATGAATAGAATATTAACACACTGCACAAAAATGGGCTGACCCAGCTAAGCTCAGATATCAAACCTATCTATATACATGAGGATGTTAATTTCCAGTGAAAAACTTGGATGAATGCCAGTAAGTTCTGGGAAAAGGAAATATATACAGATTCCTTCTCAGAGATCTTTGCTGTCCACAGAGAAACGCTTCCTGAAAAGAAAATTATTTTCATCTTTGGTTCATCTTTGAGGATCACTTGAGCTGGGTCATTTTGTATCCAAAGACCACCACAAAGTTCAGAGAGGGTAGGAGGGGCCACCCCTTTAAATTCTTGGTCAACCATTTACATTTTCCAAAAGTTAGTTGACAATTACAAGGTTTGGGGACTTTCAGTTATAATTGTATTGCAAAAATAATAAGAGAGGAAACAAGCAGAGGTTATGTTAACAGCCTCTTGGTGGCTGTCAAGACATGTGGTTCAGCCTTTGAAGTCAGTTTCAATAGATTTTCATGTAAAATAAGTGGAGTAAAATGCTTCCATTTCAGGTGTCACAAGTGACATTGTTTAATGTACTGATGCTGTTTCTTGTGAATTTGTTTTAGGGAGTTATTTTACTTTCTCTGAATGACTGCTGCTTTGGAAATCAGAACTCCTCTGTTAAACTAAGCAAAGTAAGGGATTGAGATTGCGTTTTTATTTCTATTGGTATGTTTTTAAAAAATATCAACTTAAGCATATTAAAAATAAATAAATAAAACAGAATCGGAAAGCTAAAAGAATGTTAAGTAACAATCTCCTTTCCCTAGTATCTCTTCCCAAAGGTTTCCTTTTCAAAATTTCTTTTTATACATGTCCAAGAATAACCCCTACAAATTTTATGTATGGAACCACTCACAGGTTTATTTTTTGTTACACAAAGAGGTACATAACATATTGTCAAGTACTTTGATTTCTCACTTAATATATCTTGGAGACTTTTCAATATTATTACATATAAGTTGACTAGATTCTTTTAATATCTGCATTAGAATTCTGTTATTTGAATATATCATAATGTATCTAGTGATTTTGTTACCTTGGTATTATAAATAATGCTGTAATGAAGAAGATAAATTCTTTGCATGCGATTTCTGGGAAAAAGGGTAAGTGCATTTAAAAATTTGAAACATATATAAGTTCCCACTGAGAGTATTTGAGAGTGCTTCTTTTAGGCTGATATTATATCATCTCTATCTCTGTGTCCTCCTCTACCACCTAGTTCAGGGTGTGTAGTATCAATCAATGGTAGCAAAATAATAAAGAAATAATAGAAACTTGGGATACAACAAAAGTGTTATTTTAGACAAGGTTCCAAAAGAAAACAGAAGATAAGCTCAAATTAGAATAATTTAAGAAAGAATCACTTAGAAAAATGCAGATGGATGTAGGGGAAATCTATGGAATTGTGCAGTAACCCACTGCTAGTAAATAGTGGCTGGTTGTTACCATAATGAAGAGAAGAGGGAGCAAATATTGGGCCTCAAATGGAGTCATGCAGAGGAGTTCACCTTGAGAGAGGCAGAAGCCTTTAGCTCAAGGCAGAGGCATCATGAGGGTTCGGTCCCCTGCAATTTGTTGGGACTTCCCATTGACTTGGCCAAGCAGGAGCCAGAACACATGCTCTTCAGTGGTGTCCATACTGGTCAGCTCTTTCTCAGTTTGAAAAGGGCGAAGAGTAGATCCTAAGGGGCAAAAATTTCAAATTGCCCCAATGCACGGATTATTTCTATGACTACTGATTTTAAGCATGATCCATCCCAAACCAGAAAAGGACCCATAAAATATTTATATGTATCTAGGATCAAAACCTGTAGTTTTTTTTTTTTTTGAAGTAAAACATTATCTTGTCCATTATCTAATTGTCCTATTTTGTAAGTTTTCTGAAAGCAGAGTCCATATCTAATTTATCACAGTTTCGGCAGAACCCAAAACCCAGGTAAGTGACACAAATGAAGTACTTAACTAATCATTGAATAAGTGTATAAATAAATAAATGCCAGAAAGAAATGTTTCTTATTTCTGAACTTGATATTTTATATGATTATATAAGCCAATTTCTTTATTATTGAGTGGTTCAGTGCTAGCGGTAGGAATTTTCTGCAGAGGAGAAGCTAGGCTTTCCCATGAGAGATCATGAGAGATCAGCCCTAGAGTTGAAGTCATACTTAGTTCTGCTCCTCCAATGGATTCTCCTATATGGTGACTCCCAGGGGAATGGGATTTTACCCACATAGGTAACATAATTGATGGGAAGAATTTCAGATATATAAACAGCATTCGAGGTGATGAGAGGTTCCCATCCCTACACTCTCCAAAGTTTCCTTCTTTTTACCTACAACTTTACTGATATAAAACTGACCAATACGATTTTACATATTTAAGAGTACAATGTGATTTGACGTATGGTTACCACAGTCAAGTTAATTTATATCCATCATCTGCCATAGTTACCTGATTTTTCTTGTTTCATTTGTGTGTGTGTTGGGGGGTTGGCAGGATGCTTAAGAGCTACTCTCAGCAGATTTCAAGTATACAGTATAGTGTTATCAACTATAGTCACCATGCCATACAATAGATCCTCAGTCTCCAACGTTTTGTAAACCCTGAGTTAATCACCTCAAGATCTATACATAGTATGAACTTCCTTGGTGGAGACTTCTCTTCTCTTCCCCGGAAAAATCTAGATGATGATTCTTGTAGATTTTATCTGTATTCCCAGTTAACACTCATTCCATGAAAGCAATGACTTCAGCGAATTGTATTTTTCTTTTCTTTTTTCTCGAATGATTGTATGAACTATAAAATTTTGTTGTCTTGCTGCCTGAGGGCTTGGACCCTGTCTTGGAATCCACAAACACAGAGCGTGAAACATAATAAAAGCTCAAAAAATAGAAGTTGCATTTATTCAGGAGATCAATATTCTTCTTCCCCTTTCTAGGCTCTTTTTGACACATCTCTTGACTTTGGAGATAAAGCAAGAAAGTCGATTCTCTTTTCTGATGCTGAACAGAGAGCGTTAAAATCAACATGGTGAGATAAAATAAATGTGGGCTTTGATATGCGGCTGACCTGGGCTCACATTACAGTTTTGCCTTTTCTAACTTGATAACCTCGAACATCATTCAACCTCTCTGAGTTTGCTGGGAGGATGTAATAGGATTACATACATAGTAAATTCACTGACACTTGATAAAATATCAGCTTCCCTTCCTCTATTACCTTCCCCTTAAGGAAATAAAAAAATGTACTTTGGTTAAAGTTAAAGGATGGACCAGTGGATTTAAATGAGGGATTTAAGGAGCTTCTTGTAATTTTAGAAAAAGGGCATAGCATCATGGGAATCAACATTCTTCCTTTAAAGTTTCTTATCCATGGGATGTGGAAACTTAATCTTAGTACTACTTTAACTAAATAAACAACTGAATAAAATACCATAGAAGTTAATGTACATTTACTTCTCCATTTTCTATATAAGCTGGTATTTAAACTTGTTTTAGGAATGTATTTGAATCAATAGATGTTGGTGTCTAAGTGGTGACATAATACCTGTGTACCTCTCACTCTTACTCATTTGTGAAATCTTGTCTTTATTATTTATTTATTTAGTTATTTATTTTTAATTAGCTAATTAATTTTTTAAATTGAAGAAATGATTTAAATTTTTTCCCCTCCATCTACCTCCCTCCTCCCCTCTGGCAACCACTAGTCCATTGTCCATGTCCATGAGTCTCTATTTGTTTGTCTTGTTCTTTTGTCACTTTTAGGTTTATATCTCACATGTAAGTGATATCATGTGATTTTCAACCTTTTCTGTCTGGCTTATTTCGCTTAGTATGATTATTTCAAGGTCCATCCATGAAATCTTGTCTTTAAGGTCAATATTTATTCATGAGCTACCCGGTCCACACAACTTACCAAACACCCCTGATGGTAGACTCAGTTTCCCTATATAATCAGATCCTGCACCAAATTCTATTCCTAAAGGCTCAGGGGTCACAGTCTGTGACAAGTATAGCTCAGTCCCCTTTTTCCCTGCTGACATGGACAGCCTCATCTCTACCATATGCTCTTTTAAGCCTTTGCTCCAGCCATGTAGAATCTCCTTTTGGGTGCATTAAGATGTTCTTTTTTAGTCTGGAACAAACTCTTCCTTGTGCTTGGATCTCTTGTGCCCCAATTTCCAGTCCCACTTACATTCCCAGGGTCAATTTGCTTCTGCTCATCCTTCTTGAAACACCTGCTTCCACAGAAGCCTTTCTGAAGCACTACTGTTCACTCACCCTGCTAAGTCATCCATAGCCTACCACACTTCCTCTGGATAGTGCTTTCCCTGTGTTAACCTTAATGCTTATTTAACTCTGACTCTTCCACCAGGCTGAAAGACCTAACAGGAAGACCTACATCTGTTAAACTATAGCCCACAGGGTGACTTCTCTCTCTCTCTCCCTACTTTCTGATCTTCAACTTGTGATGCTCCCTTATTTGGCAAACTCAAACCTGGGAGCCATAGGGCAAATGAGACTGTGATATGTTCTAAAACAAACAAACAAACAAACAAACCGTTCCCCAGGAAAAAGAACTGGGGCAAATGGAGACTAACTAACACCAATTAAGTCTCAAATATAGGAGATCGTAGATTGCTCCTGGACATAAACTAGGTGAAACTTCACCTTTAGTTTGGCACCGCGCCAATGGGGCACACAAATCCTGGTCTAAGCTTCGAGCTCTGGGGAACTTGGCCCCAAACAGGGATGGAGCTGCATTTCAAGCTTAGCTTGACCTTGTTGCAAGGCCTATGTTGTTAACTACTGCCTCATGTTAGCTCTTGTTGTCAAATACTCAGCAGAGAATCTGTTATAGCAGCATTTTTTTTCTTCTGCTCTAATCCCCAAATGATGGAGTACTATTTAATTCTGGTAGAAAAACCTGAAGGTCTTTTTTAAATGATATTTCATCCAATACATCAATTCAGTAGGAAAACACTATTGGAATGCATTTTTAATGTTCTTATGAAATGGATCAGAGACTAAAAAGAATACTGCCTAACAGAATCGTTAAGTCCTAATGAGTTTGAAATCTTAGTTTTTCTAAATTGCACTAACTGGATTCAAATTCTTGACTTGCCTCTTTAATATTACTCTGGCGAACTATTTGAATTCTTTGTACCTCATTTTCTATATCTGTAAGACTGGGTTAAAATAATATAGTTGTTAGGATTAAATATTTTAATACACCTAAAGTACTTAAAAGAGTGCCTGGCATATATTAAAAGCCAAAGATTCAATAAATGTTATTATTACATGTCTTAGCAAAAATACCTTCTGTTTTTATTCAATAGACTTTAGTGGGAACTCACTCTATGGAAAGACATATAAGAAATGGTTTCTGAATTTAGTACAAAAAACAGACTAGTCACTATAAGGTGGTACATGATAAGACAGAGGGAGTCATAGGGATTTGGTTTCTATTAACCACCATAATTTATTGAGGTTGCCACAAATTCAGAATTGGTTGAGATGTGAAATAGTCAAAAGGGGGGAAAAGATTTTGTTAAATGGTATCTCCAGCATTTGTGATTAATATGCCATTGTTCCCTATTTATAATTGATTAATTATGCTTTCAAATTTTTGTTTCTCTCTGGTTTTATTTAATTTTTTTCTTAGGTTTTTTGGGTTTTTTTGTTTTTTTTTTTCCCCCCCTGAGGAAATAACTCTGGTTTTAGGGAATTTGCACTAGGGTAGCAGCCCACGGTCACAAGTTCAATTCTGACACTACTACTTACTGGCTTAGTAATCGATGCTCTCTGAGCATCGATTCCTCATCTATAAAATGAACCTAGCATCCACCCTTTTTACTGCCCTCACAGAATGTTTTGAGGACCAAATAGATGTGCCAGTAAGAGTTTAAAAATTGTAAGACTTAGGCAAATGTAAAGAAGAGAATTGTTACCCCGGAATATATTCTGAGAGTTAACATTCTGCAATTAAGGATACAAGTGTTGGATTTCACATATACAGCTGACTCTTGAACAAAACAGGTTTGAACTGCACGGGTGAACTTATAAACACATTATTTTCAATAAAAACATCCGGCCCTTCTTACCGACAGGTTTCATATCTGTGTATTCAGCTAACCACGGGAAACTGTGTTTGGGAATATGAAAATACTATATTGGATCCACAGTTGGTTGAAACCACGAATGCAAATGGCTGGCTGTAGTTAAGTTTTGGGGAAGTCAAAAATTATACACAGATTTTTGACCGCATGACGGTTTGCATCCCTAATCCCCATGGTTTTTGAGGGCCAACTGTGTTTAGATTTGACTCCTGGCTTTGCCGCTTATTAACTATGCAAACTCAGTTGAGTAATTGGCCTTTCTGAACCTCATTTTTTTCCATCTGTGTAATGGATCATTTTGAGGGTTGGTTGAGACCGTGTGTATAAAATGCTAGTGCATTATCAAGCTCATAGCTCAGTAAGCTCTCGTTATTAACTACTCTTTATACTGCAGCTTGAGCAGGAATGTAGCACAGTAATCAAATGAAAAAGCATTCTTGAGCCTAAAATTTACAACAAAGAGTTGTAACAGAAGAAAACCACCCATGTTTGTATTTGTCTCCTTAGCTCAGCAAGACAACTTGAGGAAGTCTTGAAATGTTAGAGTTCAGACAAGCAATATGAAAAGCCAAAACACTGTCCCAAATTGTGCCTGCGACATATGCAGAAAGCAGATAAGGCTTATTGCTTGTCATTTAAAAAAGGGGATTTATTTAAGTAGAAAAGGATCTAGAATGTATGATAAATTCTGGTTGTGTTTCTTACCCAACCAGTTTTATGTTTTTAATATTTCCTACCTCTTAAGTTACATGGGCCACGTAACAACCTTCTATCACCCAATCTTTCCTTTCAGAAGACGTATAAAAGATTGCAAGGACTTGCAGACACCAGAAACAATAGCAGGAAGCCAGAGAATTTGCCTAAAAATTGAAGGTGAGTCAAATAGGAAAGTCTTGGTAACCTAGAGCAACCAGACAGCGTCTAATGTGACTTTGCCACATAAAAGACTCTGTTATGACAAAAAACTCCACCAGTATCCTAAGCGGTAGAGTTTTGCCAAAAACACACATGAAAACACATTTCCTGTCTGTCACTGAACTACCAAGTTGCTATAACATTATGTGTCTGGTGTGACTTTCAATATAGAGAAACAATTTTACTTTTTTTTTCCAAAGATAACATTACCGATATGGTAAAGATAACGTTACCATATTCAAGGCTCAAAATCTGGTTGTGTACTTATTTAATATTTATTGAAACTTTATATTCTTTTCATGATTGACTTCTATTTTTCATATATGCATATAGCTATGTGTATATATATGTATGTATAAGCACACACACACACAAACACCCACATATTAAAGAGAAATCCGGGGGACATAGAAATTCTAAACCGTTAGAGCTAAAAGAGAACATAATGATGACTTAGTCTAACCCTATCTTTTAATAGAGGCGAATACTGAATCCGAGAGAGGACAATGATTTGCTAAAGATCTCACAGTTAGAAGTAGAACTGGGGCCACCAGATTTCTTTCTTTCTATTTTTACTTTTCCACTATCTGAAACTCTTTAAAAAAAAAATCAAGAAAACTACAAAATAACCTTTTTGGCCAGAACCACCATTTTCCAGTAATTCACTAAAATGATCAAACTAAAGAGAAAAAGGAGAGACACCCACTACATGTTCTCTGGGCCTTTTGGAAAACATAGAGTTGTTCCTTTGGCCACATGCATGCGAATTTACAAGAAAGGTGATATCGTACACATCAAGGGAATGTGCACCATTCAAAAAGGAACACCCCACCAGTGTTACCACGGCAAAGCTGGACAAGCCTACAGTGTCACCCAGCATGTGATGGCATTTGTAAACAAACCAGTTAAGGGCAAGATTCTTGTTGAGGGAATTAATGTACATGTTGAACATACTGAGCACTCTAAGAGCTGAGACAGCTTCTTGAAACGTGTGAAGGGAAATGATCAGAACAAGAAGCAAGTGAAAGGGAAAGGTACCTGGGTTCAACTGAAGTACCAGCCTGCTCCACCCAGAGAAGAACACTTCGTGAGAACCAATGACAAAAGCCTGAGCTGCTGGAACCCATTCCGTATGAATTCATGGCGTGCTAAGTGGGAAAAATAAAATCTATATACTGTTAGAAGGAAGAGAGAAAGAAAAGAAAGGGAGGGAGGGAAGAGAAAGAAAAAAAGAAAGAAAAGGAAGGGAAGAAAGGAAAAAGGAAGGAGGAAAGGAAGAAGGAAGGAAGGAAGGAAGGAAGAAAAAGGAAGAAAGAAAGAAAAAGAAAATTACAAAACAAACAAATACCTGAGTGTACAGGGGAAGTTTTATTATTATGGATGTTGGAAATACTAAAGCTAATCCTAGTTTGCCAAAAATACTTTAGGTTTGCACCTGTTATTCTGTCATAATAACCAATAGTACCCCTATCCACTTTCACGAATGTGTGGTTCGAAAGATAATTTATATGGTCACCTTAATGAAAACACAAGTTTCATATTGAATGTAAAGATCTTTTATTTGCAAAAAATCTGAAGAGACATTTTAAAACTTGGCTTTCCTTAAGAAGTATAAAAAAACTATCGCAGGTGTTTGGGATTTAAAAAGGGGAGTGGGGAATACTATGTACTTGAAAATAAGCGTGGATGGCCATAGTGGAGCTAACTCTTGCCAGAAAGACCCAAGCATGTATGTGTGGCTTTGTAAGATGTCTTCAATGAGAATTTCAGGTCTATTTTTATTTTCGTTTGCTTTTAACCAATAGAGCAAAAGTACATGAAAAAGTAGTAAAGCTATGCTGTGACTGAAATGACACAACTGAGAACTGAGACCCAAATTCATGTCTTAGCAATGTGTGACCTGAGACTAACTGTTCTTTATCTCTGTCTGGGTTTTAATATTTCTGTCATCTATAAAATAAAGGGGTTGAATGAGACTCTCTGTTTCTTTCCAGCTCCAGTTTTAAATTCCCGTAAACTTTTAATAAATTTCCATAATTGTATCCTTTCCCAGGAAAATGTATTACCCCTACCGATTTGTCCCAAGTTCTTGATAAATATTTCCTCAGAAATTCAGAAGATAAGAAATGAGCACCACAAAGAATTTCTCCTCCAAGAATTTGCCTTAGATATTAATACCGTCTAACAACATAATACCAGAATGATGAAAGTCCATCTCTCCATCCCAGTGTCCTGTTTCACATTTTTATTTCATTAGCTCAGTGGCAAACTAAGACTCTGACCATGTGGAATAGATAAAATGTGGCATGGTGTTGACAATAGAGAAAGCTGAAATGATGGGATTAGATGTGCTATAACCCTATTTGATGACACGAATAGACCAGCTTCATTTTTCCAGCTTCAATTGCTGAGTTTTAATGAGAAGTCCAAAGGTCAATTACTTTTTGACCAACTGTATGAAGAGAAAACTGATAGCTAGGGAAAGTTGATTGTATTATTCACTGTGCACACACAGCAAATTGGTTTTCTATTTATGGAGAATGTTTTTAATTAGGGCTTGAATTGTGCATTAAAAGTGGGTGTCTACAGTTCACAGATGTGATATTTTATACCTTAAAATTCAAAACTTTTTTTTCTCATTCGATGAATTCTAACCCATAGCTCTCTGTTTACATGTTTGCTATTTTGGTTCTGTGTAATTCTAGAAATAACTAGTTTCAGACAGTTATGGTTTAGTGAACGCAGGGAATTGCTTTAGCTAAAATTGTTGTTGCTTGTTTCTAAAACTCCTACAGAATAAATCCACGGTCTTTGGAAAAGCAGAAGTTATTTCCAATGACACATACTATTTGCTGAAAATTTACGGTAAATTGACTCATGCATCTTTGCATTGTCCTTAGATTAAAACACTATAGCTTTGGTTGAGGGCTAGATGTGTCAGTGGCCTCGCTGCGGCTTAATGGTTTGTTTTGATAGGACAGAGAAAGTTTACCTAATTATAGAAGGCTCATTATTCGTTCTGAAGGAGGAAAGAAGTCATTTTGACATTGATTTCTTCTGGAAATGAATCACGCAGCTGTATAACTCTTAGTGCCAGTGTCTGTCTCCATCTACGATCTTTTTCTCTCTCAGTTAATGTGAAGTTTGTCATTTCAAATAATGTCTGATGTCTGGCCCCAGGCTATTTGTAGATGTATCCTACCCAACATGTGTCA
>NW_011888835.1:7599424-7604012 GCF_000151845.1 Pteropus vampyrus
TGCTAAGTGGGAAAAATAAAATCTATATACTGTTAGAAGGAAGAGAGAAAGAAAAGAAAGGGAGGGAGGGAAGAGAAAGAAAAAAAGAAAGAAAAGGAAGGGAAGAAAGGAAAAAGGAAGGAGGAAAGGAAGAAGGAAGGAAGGAAGGAAGGAAGAAAAAGGAAGAAAGAAAGAAAAAGAAAATTACAAAACAAACAAATACCTGAGTGTACAGGGGAAGTTTTATTATTATGGATGTTGGAAATACTAAAGCTAATCCTAGTTTGCCAAAAATACTTTAGGTTTGCACCTGTTATTCTGTCATAATAACCAATAGTACCCCTATCCACTTTCACGAATGTGTGGTTCGAAAGATAATTTATATGGTCACCTTAATGAAAACACAAGTTTCATATTGAATGTAAAGATCTTTTATTTGCAAAAAATCTGAAGAGACATTTTAAAACTTGGCTTTCCTTAAGAAGTATAAAAAAACTATCGCAGGTGTTTGGGATTTAAAAAGGGGAGTGGGGAATACTATGTACTTGAAAATAAGCGTGGATGGCCATAGTGGAGCTAACTCTTGCCAGAAAGACCCAAGCATGTATGTGTGGCTTTGTAAGATGTCTTCAATGAGAATTTCAGGTCTATTTTTATTTTCGTTTGCTTTTAACCAATAGAGCAAAAGTACATGAAAAAGTAGTAAAGCTATGCTGTGACTGAAATGACACAACTGAGAACTGAGACCCAAATTCATGTCTTAGCAATGTGTGACCTGAGACTAACTGTTCTTTATCTCTGTCTGGGTTTTAATATTTCTGTCATCTATAAAATAAAGGGGTTGAATGAGACTCTCTGTTTCTTTCCAGCTCCAGTTTTAAATTCCCGTAAACTTTTAATAAATTTCCATAATTGTATCCTTTCCCAGGAAAATGTATTACCCCTACCGATTTGTCCCAAGTTCTTGATAAATATTTCCTCAGAAATTCAGAAGATAAGAAATGAGCACCACAAAGAATTTCTCCTCCAAGAATTTGCCTTAGATATTAATACCGTCTAACAACATAATACCAGAATGATGAAAGTCCATCTCTCCATCCCAGTGTCCTGTTTCACATTTTTATTTCATTAGCTCAGTGGCAAACTAAGACTCTGACCATGTGGAATAGATAAAATGTGGCATGGTGTTGACAATAGAGAAAGCTGAAATGATGGGATTAGATGTGCTATAACCCTATTTGATGACACGAATAGACCAGCTTCATTTTTCCAGCTTCAATTGCTGAGTTTTAATGAGAAGTCCAAAGGTCAATTACTTTTTGACCAACTGTATGAAGAGAAAACTGATAGCTAGGGAAAGTTGATTGTATTATTCACTGTGCACACACAGCAAATTGGTTTTCTATTTATGGAGAATGTTTTTAATTAGGGCTTGAATTGTGCATTAAAAGTGGGTGTCTACAGTTCACAGATGTGATATTTTATACCTTAAAATTCAAAACTTTTTTTTCTCATTCGATGAATTCTAACCCATAGCTCTCTGTTTACATGTTTGCTATTTTGGTTCTGTGTAATTCTAGAAATAACTAGTTTCAGACAGTTATGGTTTAGTGAACGCAGGGAATTGCTTTAGCTAAAATTGTTGTTGCTTGTTTCTAAAACTCCTACAGAATAAATCCACGGTCTTTGGAAAAGCAGAAGTTATTTCCAATGACACATACTATTTGCTGAAAATTTACGGTAAATTGACTCATGCATCTTTGCATTGTCCTTAGATTAAAACACTATAGCTTTGGTTGAGGGCTAGATGTGTCAGTGGCCTCGCTGCGGCTTAATGGTTTGTTTTGATAGGACAGAGAAAGTTTACCTAATTATAGAAGGCTCATTATTCGTTCTGAAGGAGGAAAGAAGTCATTTTGACATTGATTTCTTCTGGAAATGAATCACGCAGCTGTATAACTCTTAGTGCCAGTGTCTGTCTCCATCTATGATCTTTTTCTCTCTCAGTTAATGTGAAGTTTGTCATTTCAAATAATGTCTGATGTCTGGCCCCAGGCTATTTGTAGATGTATCCTACCCAATATGTGTCACTCATCTTTGTTTAGAATCTGCAGCCTTCATCCTAGCAACCCCTTTTTATTTTATGCTTGCTTTTGCTTCATCAGTGGCTGAGAACAGATTTTAATGGGCTCTCTGAGTAAGAGTGTGATTAATGGTGGGTATCATAAGTCCAAAGATGTACAGTAAATTGGAATTCTTGACATGAATTTATCATCCAGATAAATATTGACTGCGTCTTATTTCAACAGTTGCTTCGCTCGTATTTTATGGTGGCTAACCCACCCTTTTAGTGGTGCCTCTTAAAGAAAAGATAGAAAGTTCAAACGGTTGACCCCACACACCCCTTCTCTAAATTGAAGCTGGGGATATCAGAATTCTAACAAATCTAGGGGGAAAAAAACTTGATTTCCAAACAATTGTAATTTTTATCTTAATCTTTCATGATTTTTATGGGATGTTTGCTTTGTTTACCTGCTTGCAAACAACCACAACAACAAAATGGATTCCAACATGTTATTGCTTAATTAGGAAATCAACTTTCATTTCATTTAAACCTGATCCTGAGCCATAGGCTATTTTCCTGTGGTCTCATTGGCTAGTCAGTGGCCCCAACACACATAGAACCATAGAATTTTCTATCTCACCGTTAGTTTTAGTATGAAGTAATTAGCATGAACTTTCATGTCAAGAAGTCAGCTAAGAATGTGATAGGTCCTTAGGAACAGCTTTCTTAGGAAGCCCCTAAATGCTGACTTAGCTCTCCTTAAGTAGTCAACATGCCTACCTTGGACTCTATGCAAAAAATGAATATTTTTGGAATATATACCAATAGATGTTAAAAGATCCCATCTCAAAAAAGATAATACATTATTGTCACAAAAGAGCAGCCACCTTCAAGTGAAAGAATATATGGATCAGGGTATAAGGTAAACATTTTGGGTACATCTGAGCCTTGGTGAAACTGGTTTACCGCTTTGGCTTCCTTGCCACATGGGTAATGGATCAGGCAGCCAGAAAATCATGGATTCATTTCAACTGTGGAAGTTCAGGGCGCAACTCCAAGCCAAAAGTGTGGCCATGGCCAGCTGTCTTAAGCCTCTGTGTGTACTCAGTAACCAATAGTATGTTACAACATATGCTGTGTCAAATCCAGCCATTAGACTTCTAGATCAAGTTAGGCGAGTCTTTCTTGCATTGGTGCGCCAACAAGGAAGCTTCAATTGAATTATAAGGATCAGGAAGTAGAAAGACAGAGAGAGACGAAAGATCAAAATGCAATTTGGACTTTCAGTTTCAGTCAACCTACTATTGTCCCCTTATAGAACTAACACATGTATAATATATACATGCAGGTTTTCCAACACCCTCCCCATCAGCTGGAATAGTCAAGAGTTCCTTTTCTGAAAAATGTGCAAAAATAGGATGTATTTACTCTTTTAAGCATAAACCCGAAAGAGGTATTTGTTCATTTCTGTAGTAAAACTCTCCAATTTTTTTTTTCACTTTTCTGTAGGAATATGATTGCCTAATAAAGAAAAATTAAAAACTAGTAGGATAAAACAAATGGCTTTGAGTGTCCAATATCAAGTGTGTCATACCAGTTACAATACAAACACAGCTCACAGCAATAATGCAAACAAATGGAATGTCTGAATTGCTTTCTTTTATTAAAAAAGAAATATCAGGAAAACAAGTTTATCTCATAAATGTTAGGAAAATAGGGTTTTCAAAGTATATTCTGGAGTTTGAACAAGTTTGACCTATCTCCATACTTATACTCATCAACTATTGAAGAAAAGCCATCATCCCACATGATAGCCCCCAGTCCTCAGGTGCTCAGTTAAAGAAAGATATTAATTTTAAACATGTTTACTGAGGCATAAGAATAGCAATATAGTATTTTTTAAAGTTTGGCCTCTTATATTAATTTCTTCTTAACAAAAAGAGATTCTCAAGTTCAGAGACTAAGTCTTATTCATTGTACTATCTCCGGGGATTAGGTTAAGTACATTGCACAGAGTGGGTACTCATAAATTCCTATTGAATCGAAGAAATTTTCTTTTCACACCAGTTATGGGAGGCTGTATAATTGGTTCTGAAGAAGAAACAAAAAGTCATCTCAGCATCGATTGCACCTGGGAAAAAACCATGCAATAATTCATAGCACTACTGTCTGTCTCCATCAATGATCCAAGAATTCAATTATCTACAAATTCGATTTCCCCCGTTTCTCAGGGAATTGATATGGTTTAACTAGCTTTCACTAGGAGAGACAGTGCGACCTTCAAGGCTAAGCTGAGACTCTCTCTGAAGCTGACCGACCACTCTTGTAGCTCAGACCATTATCACCAGCCATGGAATCTTGGAAGCCGCTTCTAAAAACCTGTCTCCTGGTAGTAAGAGTGCCTGCCTTCTTGGCTTTGTGTGAGAATCAGGTTCACATATGTAAAGTACTTGTAAAAGTGAGTGTGCCCTACCTAGCACTTCATAAGTCTTGGCTACTTTATTTTGATGAGATTACTAAAAGTAAAGCATTTAATTTAAAAAC
>NW_011888835.1:7604062-7639630 GCF_000151845.1 Pteropus vampyrus
AAAGAATATATGGATCAGGGTATAAGGTAAACATTTTGGGTACATCTGAGCCTTGGTGAAACTGGTTTACCGCTTTGGCTTCCTTGCCACATGGGTAATGGATCAGGCAGCCAGAAAATCATGGATTCATTTCAACTGTGGAAGTTCAGGGCGCAACTCCAAGCCAAAAGTGTGGCCATGGCCAGCTGTCTTAAGCCTCTGTGTGTACTCAGTAACCAATAGTATGTTACAACATATGCTGTGTCAAATCCAGCCATTAGACTTCTAGATCAAGTTAGGCGAGTCTTTCTTGCATTGGTGCGCCAACAAGGAAGCTTCAATTGAATTATAAGGATCAGGAAGTAGAAAGACAGAGAGAGACGAAAGATCAAAATGCAATTTGGACTTTCAGTTTCAGTCAACCTACTATTGTCCCCTTATAGAACTAACACATGTATAATATATACATGCAGGTTTTCCAACACCCTCCCCATCAGCTGGAATAGTCAAGAGTTCCTTTTCTGAAAAATGTGCAAAAATAGGATGTATTTACTCTTTTAAGCATAAACCCGAAAGAGGTATTTGTTCATTTCTGTAGTAAAACTCTCCAATTTTTTTTTTCACTTTTCTGTAGGAATATGATTGCCTAATAAAGAAAAATTAAAAACTAGTAGGATAAAACAAATGGCTTTGAGTGTCCAATATCAAGTGTGTCATACCAGTTACAATACAAACACAGCTCACAGCAATAATGCAAACAAATGGAATGTCTGAATTGCTTTCTTTTATTAAAAAAGAAATATCAGGAAAACAAGTTTATCTCATAAATGTTAGGAAAATAGGGTTTTCAAAGTATATTCTGGAGTTTGAACAAGTTTGACCTATCTCCATACTTATACTCATCAACTATTGAAGAAAAGCCATCATCCCACATGATAGCCCCCAGTCCTCAGGTGCTCAGTTAAAGAAAGATATTAATTTTAAACATGTTTACTGAGGCATAAGAATAGCAATATAGTATTTTTTAAAGTTTGGCCTCTTATATTAATTTCTTCTTAACAAAAAGAGATTCTCAAGTTCAGAGACTAAGTCTTATTCATTGTACTATCTCCGGGGATTAGGTTAAGTACATTGCACAGAGTGGGTACTCATAAATTCCTATTGAATCGAAGAAATTTTCTTTTCACACCAGTTATGGGAGGCTGTATAATTGGTTCTGAAGAAGAAACAAAAAGTCATCTCAGCATCGATTGCACCTGGGAAAAAACCATGCAATAATTCATAGCACTACTGTCTGTCTCCATCAATGATCCAAGAATTCAATTATCTACAAATTCGATTTCCCCCGTTTCTCAGGGAATTGATATGGTTTAACTAGCTTTCGCTAGGAGAGACAGTGCGACCTTCAAGGCTAAGCTGAGACTCTCTCTGAAGCTGACCGACCACTCTTGTAGCTCAGACCATTATCACCAGCCATGGAATCTTGGAGGCCGCTTCTAAAAACCTGTCTCCTGGTAGTAAGAGTGCCTGCCTTCTTGGCTTTGTGTGAGAATCAGGTTCACATATGTAAAGTACTTGTAAAAGTGAGTGTGCCCTACCTAGCACTTCATAAGTCTTGGCTACTTTATTTTGATGAGATTACTAAAAGTAAAGCATTTAATTTAAAAACTCATGTCTTATAACTTTGAAGATTCTCTACAAGAACCAGAGAATAACTGATTTTCCTTTTAATATATTCTGGATGGCAAGGAAAAAATAAGAAATTTCATTTGGCCTCTAAAATATTGGTTTAATTATAAACCAGCAGTTTCCTATTGAAATCATCTTCTGGTTGCCTTAAAGTGATAAGATTTCTTCAGAAGTTGGTCAGTAAAGAGATTCTCTATTCAGAAGAATTTTATAATTCATTAGAGAGAGGCTGCAAGAATCCGTATATACACATTTATAGTCTTATTAAATGTCTGGGTAGATATTTTTTTTTTTCCTTAGGAAAAAATGTTCATATTTTTCTGGCTTGGTAATTTATTTTACTCTAATAAAGCTGCTATCTTTTAAGACAAAGCATAATTAAATAAAATGACTGTATGATTTTAAGACTCATATGAAAAAATATATATTTTTGGAGATAAAAAGGCTCATAAATCAGTCCACATCCCAGTCAGTGATGCAAAGGAAAATAAAAACTCATCTCATATCAACAGAGGCAGCAACCTCACCCCCATTCTGGATGGTGATTACATAATTTAAGATTTCAGTTTCTCACACGTGGAAGAATATCTGAGTTTACTGACTTGTTTATAGAATGGGAACAAGGCCAAGGTCATGTTTTTGCTGCCTGTGTTAGTCAGGATGCTGTGAGGTGCCCATCCCTCTTACAGTGCTCCTTATTCAGTTAGGCCGGTTAATATTTCATACATCTAAAAAATTTTAAGAAGTCTCACCACCAACAAGAAAGATCAAAATATTAAGAAGTACTTGGGTCAGGGATGAAATAGAGCAAAAGAGAAAACTAATTGCTTCTTTAAAATGAATAAATCCTTATTTGCATTCTTTTTACAAAGCTAAATTTTTAAGTTAGCTTATGTGTCTCTGAGCTATTGACTGAAAGTGGTTTCCAATTTGTAGAAGAGCTACAAAATTCAAGATACCTTAATTTATTTATAGACATTAAGAGTCTATAATAACTTAAAAAACATAATCAATTTTGAAGATTGAGGTGTAAATAAAAACATGAATTATAAGTATGTACCTATTCACTGCTCTTCCCAGCTTACTGTTTTAGGTAAAACTCGGTATACCGTAACTGGTTTCCTTTTTTAGTGATGCAGTGAAAAAAGCACCAAGATACCAAATCAGAAGATTTGAATTCAGATACCTATTTCCCTACCATTTGGCTGAAGGTAAGTTTCTTGACCTTCTTGAGCCTTTTATGAGGAAGATGGAGATCATGTATCTAATGAAAATGTTAGCAATGTTTTAAAACAGCCGCAAAAACATCCTATGTTAGAAGTCTGGGCCTTGATCACACACAAGAGTTCCTGGCACACAGATGGAGCCAAGTGAATGTTCATTGAATGTTCATCAATGCATTAATGACTGAATGAATGTATAGTACATACAAGGTGGTAACATTTATCCCCAGCACAAGGAAAAAAGATGAAAATGTATCTCATTAATAGAGGCAGCAACCTCACCCTCATTTTGGACGATGATGACATAATTTAAGTTGTCAGTTTCTCACATGTATAACATACACATTGCTTAATATGTTGAGGCAATGTGGAAAATTACAAAGACAAAGATTCTAAATCTAGTGACAGAGCATTGAGACTTTCAGGCTCAGCCTAAGCACAGATTTTGGAGCTGCAATCCCATCTCTGCATTTCAATTGCTGTGTGATATTAGACAAGTCACTTAAATACCCTGTGCCCCAGTTTTCTCATGTGTGAAAAGGGTAAGAAAACAATTTTATTATAGTGTGCTAAGCATCAAAAGAGATACCTGGGGTACACAGTACTCAGCAAAATAAATGACCTTACTGAGGTGACTTCTTCAGCCCCTGGAGCACTGATGGAAAATGCACAAGGATTGCAGAATTGCAAGAATTGTTCTCACCTACAAGATAATCAAAACTATTGATGTTTCTCATTCTTAAGCAAAGTTTATTTGGCTGAGTCATTGCAAAATACCTTGGGAAATATGGTCCTATCAACATCTCTTAGTTTTAACTAGAGCTTACAAAATACATGCATTTTTTTTTACAAGAGGTTAGATACTTGCCAAGTTATGGAAAATAGTAGCAATGCCAAGTCTGTGCATATACTGATCTTCTATAAAGGTCACCTAAGCATAACTCTTGAGAGCTACTTACTAAGAGTCTTGTCTGCCAAGTAAACATGTTAAGATAAAAACAACTCCTTCCATTATCCAAGGCATTATCTCATTTAATTTTAAAGCTACTGCAGCTATTATACTGACTTTTATTTCTAAGAAACAAACTTAAATTCTGGCTGTAGCATTTATTACTTATTCAAATTTATTATGTCACTTAAAATCCCCGAGTCTCCATTTCCTTACTAAATCAATGAGATTCTCGAGTGAATATTTTGAAACAAATAAACAGTGAAACCAGCCAATGTTCCCATTTTCAGAGGAGACGAAAATAAGTATTTTTACATTTTTACATTTTAATGTAATGAAACAAATGTTGCCGATGGTGATATGTATCTTAAGGAAAGAAAGGGTATTTGATTTTAGAAGTTGTTGGGCCAATGTAGTGGAAAGCGCACAGCGAGAAAGCAAAAATATCTGCTAAATGAAAACGAAAACAAAAAAATTGTTTTGAAGCTTCTTTGGCAGCCCAAGAAAGGGAGAGTGAGGACACCAGGAACCAAGGACAGAAGATCAGAGCTAAAATTCTAGAGAAAAATGTCGAGATGGAAAGGCCTCAGAGAAGATGGCAAAGAGGAAATGTCTAGTATGTTATTGGCTAGGGAACTTTGAAGAAGACGAATGCCTAAGACTCTATTCTAAGTTGTTGTGCTCTTGAAATAATCACCCTTGGTTATCCCCAGCATTACAGCAGAAAAATGTTGCATGTAACTACATTGCCCTGGCGATGCCTCTGGGAAATCAGAGACAGACTATGTTCTATGGTAAAACAGAGGAGAGTTGCAGGAGACAGGCAAGAAGCTTCAAGAGACAGCCTCAGCAGGTCATTGGAGTGAATAGAGACAGAGAAGGACAGTCCTCTGGAATTCTCATCCATTTTAGTGAGGGCAATAAGCTGTTGGTTTGCAAGACGGAGGCTTAAGACAATTTTATCCGAGTATTAAAGAGCACTGTGACCCCCCACAAAACAGGAAAACTTGAGGACCTTCAGGTGGCTGACTTCGAGATTACATATTTAACACCCACAGTATAAAGAATTGTGTTTCAGGAAGCGCACAATTGTTCTTAGCAGGTGTTTTGCAGTCAACAGACAGGGTTTGAATCTCGACTCTATTATTTTACCCTGAAACCTTAGGTAAGTTGCTAAACCCTTCTAAAGTCATTTCCCTATTTGTAAAGTACAGATATTATCTACCTCTCAAGCTTGCAGGTAATAAAATATGAAATAAGGGTCCCTCATAAGATGGCCTACATGCACTTGAACTTACAGAATGGAATCTGTTCTTTCTTTAAGTCTTAATTTAGTCAATTGACTTGAAATAATTTACTTTAAGGATATAATTTGTGAATGCAATTATTCATCAGGGAAATCTTTCCATATCAATAGACTGTAAACAGGCCATGTAAGGATATTTTATTTTAAAAGGTATGCACTTAAGATATTCAATTTGAAGGCATGTGACAGACAAGAAGTCACTGAGCAGAAATACCTTTGGAGCTGGAATTGAAGAATAGAACAGAAAACCAAAATGGAATTGAGCTCAGTGGCATGCCCTGATATCCTAAAACATGAACCCACGTACATGTCCTCATGGCATCCAGAAACACACAAAGCATTATTTCTGGAAGTCCCTAAATTCTGGCTTTCATTTCCTATAATATATTCTTGCCTCTAAAATTAACACGTTTAAAAAAATATCTTTAGCAACAGAATGCTCATATTTAAACAAAATTGCCCCTCAGTGTTGTATATGTTTTGACATGTCCTTATAAGCTTTTGGATCCTTTGAAAGAGAAAAGTAATTATATGAGTAAAAGATTTTAGTATCTCTGCATGTTATGAAATAGAAATTTTAAAGTCATGTTTTGGGAACTTAGAAAATAAAGGGTATTTGGTTATTAAGTTTAGCTCTTCTCAGAAGTATTTCATGAAAATATGTTTTGAGGATTATATATGATGTAAGCCACTAAAATCCATGATGTGAACTTTCTAAATTATAAACAGACCATAAAAAAAAGGTCATATCATTTCCTAGGCACATGCTTCCCAGCAGAGCTGAAATAAATATTTATCTCTATAGTGCAGAAAATATTTTCCCAGGAACTGGTTGTACTCTGCATTTTATCAGTTATACAAATGCCCGATAGTCTCAACTCCTTGTATTGAGCATCAGACAAGGACAGCAGGTCAATAACATACTCTTCTGTCTCTGTGGAAACCCAGCTGCTTCAGGCTTCTTGGAAGCAAGGGGTGAAGGAAGAGTGGACAGTAGAAACTGCCTTGAAGAGTACTCATTCCTGACCTCTGACCTCTGGGTATTGCAGGAAGAGAGGCCAAGATGCCCTTTTGTTACCCAGCTCGCATCTGTTCGGTGCCTATCTCTCAGAGCTCAGGTACCATGGACTGTTTGTTTGTTTATTTGTTTGTTTTTAACCCATCTCCACAAACATAGCATGAATCTTGGTCTCCGCCTTTAAAAAATGGAGAGCCAAAATGTAGAACAAATAAATAATCTCCCCAAAAGCAAAAACCAGTGATGGAATTGAAAGTTGGGCTCAGGCCTCTTAAATGTCAAGTCACGGCTACTGTTTAACATAGTTTCCATTAAATATGTTCAATTTAATCATCTATTTGTCCTAGAGAGCATAAAGCAATTTAAAAGAGATCATGCGTTCGAGCTGACTACAAAGAATAAAAAATGCCTTGTCAAAAAGAAAAAAAAAATGCCATAAAGTATTAGTTTCCTTTTTGTGATGCCCAAAGCATCAAAAAAATCCCCCAGTTATAAAATGTGAACTTTCTTCCTCTGCACAGATTTGACAGCTTACCAAACTCTATTGATTCTTCCTTAAAAATACCTAACCTGTCTTTCCTTTGCACTTTTTGTTCTTTCAGGATCTCATCCACTCCAGCGGCTTTAATTTCAATCTGTATGTGGATGGCTTTCTGGTCTGTACCTCTGGCTGAGATTTCTTTTGGGCCATCAGATACCTCCCCTTGAATATTCCGGAAGGATGTTGAACTCAACATATCCAAAATTTAATTTATCATCTTTCCCCCCAAATTTGCATTCCTTGTCTCAGTAAAAGGAATCTGAGAATCACCCTGACTCCTTCCTCTCCATTACCCTCCATTCCCAGAATATCTGCAAGTCTTGGAACTTTTACTTTTTTTTTCAAATCCATTTGCTTCTCTATATTCCCATTGCCACTGCTAAAGTTCAATGCACTCATAGAGTCAGGCATTACAGATTGTCTACTTAATATTCTTGCATCCAAAGCCCTGATTTACCTATTAAGATATCCGATCCCTTGGCTTCCCTTGCTGCTAGTGGAGGACATAATCCTGGCCAATGAGATGTAAGCGGAATTTACCCCAGAAGTTTTCCAGGAACATCCTTTAAAAGGGTGACTCACTTAGCTATCTTGTTTTCTTAGCTCTTTATCTACAACCATTCCCTTTTTCTTGTCTAGAATGTAGGTGCAATGTTTGAAACTGTGGCAGCCTTTTTGTGACTATGAGGAGAGAAGCCACATATAAAATAGGGTGAAGCCAAAAAGTGGATGTCTCAGTCCTTGGTGATAACATAGCTCTATGTTAGGATTCTCTGCTTTCAGATTTCTTCTTATTTGAAAAACCAAATAAAACATCTATTTCAATAAGCCAGTAAGTCAGTGTTGCTGGGTTTCTATTACATGAGGCTAATGAAGTTTTATCTCTGACACATCTCTCATATCCTGATTCCAGGTTTAATAGTGACATCCCCTTTCTTCAAATCCTTGACATACTTCCTCTGTCCCTAGGGTATTTTCCAGCTCCTGAGCAGCACCTGCAGGGCCCTTCGGGAGCTAGTCCCCGCTTTCTGCTTAAGCCTCCACTACCTGATCGAGCTCCAAACTCTAGCCTTGGCAGACTTTCAGTTCCCCACATCCTTCACTTTGTCTTTCCACAGGACTTTGCATATGCTGGTCTGGGTATATGGAATAGCTTCCTCTTCTTCCTTTTCAGCTCGATTTGGCTAATTCTGACAGGTTTTCTGAAACTCTGCTTAGGAAGCATCCCCTATAGGAAGCTCCTGATCCATCAAGTTCTCCTATAGGCCCCCATAAGGCCTGGATATCTGGTATTTCTCCCTATCAGAATGGCAAACAATATATAAAACATTTTAAAAAGGCAATTACTTTTGAACTTCTGTCTTCTCAACAAGATGATAAATCCTAAAGGAAAAGACTGTGTCTTACAAACTGTTTCACCTCCAGATATTATACCATGATATTGGATAAATAATATATAGTTGTTGAATGAGTAGATGAATGAATTCATTTTGATCACACATTTCTATCATTCAAACTCCCATCATTATGTACTCGCATAATTATCTACTCTAATTCATCCAGCATTATTCAAGAGATAACTATATGTAATTAATCATAGAGTAAAAATAATGAAAATCAAGAAATTGCCTCTAGCTCCATCAGGGCAAGAAGAAGGTATTGATCCCTTAGTAGGTAAAAAAGGTTGGGGTTACCTGTGCTCTTTAATGTAATTAATTTTTTGTAATTAACTTTACACTTAAATGTTTTTAAATAATAAAATTTAGTTAGTGTCGATATTAATATTTTTCTTTTCTCTGGTAATTTTCTATGGATTGCTTTAACTGAAAGAGCCTCAAAGACACCCTTTAGGTGCACTAAACCGATACGTATTGAACTAGAAACAATCTTAAGATTGATGACTTACTGAATCTTTAAGGATTGCTTTCCAAAGTAGAGGCAAACCAAGTTTGTCTAATTAATGATTTCTAGGCTTATAAATACTTCGAGGGAATTAAAATATTCCAAGAGTTTTCGAATGCAATTTTAATAGTTTTTACAATTTTTTTGGAGGTCTAAATTATATGCCATGCAATGAACCAATTGTAAATAAAGAGTTAGATTTTTTTAGTGTATGTATATGGTTGTGCAACCATCACTGTTACCCAGTTTTATAACACACTGATCACCCTCAAAGTTCCGTTGTGCCCACATGCTATCAATCCCTGCTTCCACCCCCAGCCCCAGGCAACCACTCATCTCCTTCCTGTCTCTTGAGTCTTACTTTTCTAGAAACTTCATATAAAGGGAATCTTATAATCTGTAGTCATTCATTTCTGGTTTCTTTCACTCAGCATAGTTTGGAGAGGAGGCATCCATGTTATATGTATCAGTGGTTGGTTCCTTTAATGACTAAATAACAATCCATTGTGTGGACACCTTACCCAACGGACAAAATACATTCACTTCTTGGTGGACATTAGTATTGTTCCCAGTTTTTTGACCATTGTGAATAATACTATTGTGAATATTTATGTTCAAGTATTTGTGTAAATATATGTTTTAATTTCCCTTGGGTAGATATCTAAGAGTTGAATTGCTGGGTAACATTTTAAGTTTACATTTAACCTTTTAGGAAACTTCCAACTTTTTCCAAGGTGATTGTACCCACCGTACAATCATCATCAGCAATGAACGAGAGGTCTAGTTTATTACATTCTAGCCAATACTTAGTACTGTCACGTTTTGCATTATTATGGTTAATCTTATCTGTGTGCAATGGTATCTTTCTGGAATTTAATGAATAAGGACATTGGGCATCTTTTTATACATGTATTAGCTATTTATTGTCTTTGTAGATATGTCTGTTCAAGTATTTAGCTTATGTTTTTTATTTAGTCATTTGTGTTCTCATTATTCAGTTGGGTACAATTCTTTTATTGATACATGACTTGCAAATATTTTCTTCCAGTCTGTGACTTTGTTTATTTTCGTAATGGCATTTTTTTTTTTTTGAAGTACAAATGTTTTAAATTTTGAAGTAGTAAAATTTTTTGTGAATCATGGTCACAAAAGATCTTCTCTTATGTTTTCTTCTGTAAGTTTTATACTTTTGTCTCATATTTAAGTCTTTGATCTGTTTTGAGTTAATTTTTGTATACAGGGAGTTATGGTTCTGAGTTTATTTGATTTCATGTGGCTATGCAGTTTCCAGTAGCACCATTTGTTGAAAAGACTCTCATTTCTGCCACTGAATGGCCTTGGTACCTCTGTCAAAAGTCAATGTAAGGATTTATTTCTGTATTCACTAGTCTGTTACATTAATGTATAAAAATACATGTGTGTTTTTATACCCCACTCCATATTGAGTCTGCCCATGGCAGCAAAGTTGCTAGATTTTTTTGACCATCCCTGTGCTAATAAAACTGGGGTGGGGGGTGTGGGGTGGTGGTGGATGGAATTGGCTTCGTGCATGAAAGCCTCATATTGTCACTATTTTTACAAAATGTCATGACATTTTTCAAGAATAAATATTTCTAAACTTGCGGTCTGCTTTGGTTAATTTTCAGAGCCCTGAAATAGTTATTTTTAATCCTTTTGTCAAGTTTTATTCATGTTATGTGAAAAAGGATGCTCTGCTCCCTTCACATGGCCATACTTGGAACTCCCTCCCCAAGACTGTAATAAGGGTAAAGAATATGCTTATTGAACCTCATCTTAGCATGCCTATATGTAGAAGTTGTTTGAAACTATATTATAAGGTAACCTGTAGAAGATCCGAGTTCATGTGGTAGATCGACTCTACATGTTTATGCTCTATCCTCTCCAGAATGTCACCAAAATTACAGGAATCGGGTTAAAAAAAATCCACAATGACAGAGAGAACAGAAGAGAAGAAGCAACAGAAAAGTAAAGACAGATAACCTGATGTGGTGAATGCAAAAAGGCCCACATTAAGGACAAATTACTAAAATTTTGAGCATAAGTTATAAAGGAATGCTCCTGAAAGCTTCCAGAGAGAGGAAAAAACATTTTGTATAAAGTGTAGAGAATTTGAATGACATCAAACTTCTCAACAACAGCACTGCAAACTAGAAGAAAATAGACCAACATTTTTACACCTCAGGGTGAAAATTACTTTCGACTTGGGATTCTATACCTAGCCAAAATATTATATACTTTAGAGCTAGAATTATTATATTTGCAGACATGCAGTGTCTCAAAAATGTATCTGCAGCTTCACTCTCTCTCAGGAAATTACTGGAAGACATGCTAAAAATGAGAGATGAAACCAACAAAAAAAAAAGATGTGGATACAGGAAAAGGAGTTGTAACACAGATTCACAGACAATAGATGGTAAAGATGAGTCCCAAGATTACAGCTCTACACAGGCTTAAAAAAAATATCAGATCCAGATGGAGCAAGAAGCTTGAGGGTTTCAGAAGACATTTCTAAGAAAAGCAGTGGAAACTAATTGAATATTCTACGTTTTCCACAGAACTGACAAATTACAGAGAATTAGTATTATGGGCTGAGTACAAACCATAATGTGGGCTGGGTACATAGAAAGCTATGCAAAAGAAAATACAATTATTAAATCTTGTGAATACAAAATTAGTACAAGAAACAAAACGTACTTGTAATGCATATTTGATTCAGCTATGAATTATTGTTATAGAGTCATTATACTATACACATCGAATATTGTATTAAAATGATACTATTAAATTACAAAGAGAAAGAAAAGGAGATATGTGTGGAGGAGGTTGTAGGGCTAAGGATGAAAGACAAAAAAATAACCATCTTTCACATTAAGAAGTCAATGAGTATCTGAATTGGAAAAAAATTACAATCAAGAACATCAGTATAAATTTGTTATCTAAAAATATGGGAGAAATGAAAGAAGACACACTAAAATTATTAAAATAATTTTCTTATGGGAATAAAAATCAGAAATGGGGCAAGAATAGCAGGCGCTTTCTGTTTAAACTCATAAGCTTGTTAAAACCATTTGAGTTTTTTAAAATATGCTTTGATAAGCAAATTTAAAATGTAAAACATAAAGTAATTTTGTGAGTGTTTGTTAGCATGTTGCTTTCTAAATATGCATCATTATAAAGCCATTCTACTAATTTCCATTTTTTTACAAATTGCATTTAATTAAATTAATTCACAAGAAAGAACTTTAATCCAATAAGATACTTAGATAAATGGACAAAGACAAAAGTCTGGAGTTGAGTTATATCAATTTGTCAGGAAATTCCTTTAAGAGGTAAGAGGTTGTCGTGTTGTCGCTATCCTATTTTAACTAGTAAACACTTTGCCTTAGGATATGCTTGCTTGTTTCATATCCTGTATATCTTCTAAGCTGGTTGCATGATAATTAAAATGCACAGGAACAGATGTTGCTGGGTCTCTGTCAGGCACTGCGTAAATGTTTTGATGTGTCATTCCTTCCAGTAACTGGATGAATATCAGAAGAATGGTGTATTAGTTTCCTAGGCTGCCATAACAAATCGCCACAAACTCGTTGGCTTAAAACAACAGCAATTTATTATCTCACAGTTCTGAAGGCCAAAAGTACAAAATCAAGGTGTCAGCAGGGCTGAGCTCCTTCCGAAGCCTCAAGGGAAGATGTTTCTTGCCTCTTCCAGTATCTGGTGGCTTCAGATATCCCTCAGCTTGTGGCTGCATAACTTCAACCTCTGCCTCTGTCTTCGCCAGGCTTCTGTTTGTCCTCGTGTCTCTCCTTCGTGTGTCTCTTATAAGGACATCATTGGGTTTAGGGCCCACTCAGATAACCCAGGATTATTTCTTCTTGAGATCCTTAGCTTAATTACATCTGCAAAGACACTTTTGCCAAATAAGATCACAATTACAAGTTCCGGTGATTAGAATGAAAACATGTAGTTAATGGAGCCACCGTTTAACACCCAAAAAATGAGTAGAAGAGAAATGGGAAAAATATCACTTGTTATTCACTTTAGTAACATGACATATTTGGATAAGCAAAAGCTAAGCTTGAAATTTCAATGCCTTGGGAAATGGAAGATGAACGATTCAGAAAAATGTGGAATTATACAGACAACCTCATAAATCAGCCAGTGATTCTTATCGTTTTAGATTTACCATTAACCTCTTTCAATTTGACACTAAAAATTTGATTTGCTTATTGTCTATTTTAAAACTACATTTTAAAGAAAAATCATTGGTTAATTGTCTATTTTAAAAACGTGTTAACGAGTTGACTTGTTCTTAATGACTTCGTTTTCTAGCTGAGAGTAAACTCTTAAGTCTAAATAGAAATCTTTCTGGTGGACATTGGATATTTTTCACACACTAAGAAGAATACCTTGAACATAACTTGACAACTTCCTTTTATTAATTTCATCATCTCTTCTATTTTAAAATTTATTTTATTTATTTCATCCCATATTTATTGGGTTATCAAAGAACCTCTACAAAGTTTTTAAAATTGTAAGCAGCCGGCTCACAACTTTTGTTACACATCACTCCCTTCAATTATTCATGGATAAGGTTCTCTTAATACTTTCTGTATTATTTTTCTTTTCTTCATCAACAAATTTCTTAAAAAATTAGTCTGATCCCATTAGCTCACCTGCCACACCATTCAGTTTTAACTGCATTCATGTTTAAGCACCATTTGGAACCTTAAGACATATAGCAAGTTCCTAGGTGCTGATTATAAGTAAAAGAGACTTGAGTCAGTAAAAATGTCATTATGATTAATTTTGAAAAATTATTATAACTGTTCAATAATGACTTTCCAAGTAGACATGGGACTCTTTGTCACTCCTTCCCTTTCTTCTTTATGAAATCTCTGCACTGAATGGTCTCTTTCATTCATAAGATTCTATTTATAAATGTTTGACGCCAAAATTCCATGGCTTGTTCTCAACCTTCATCTGATGCTTCCATGCATTAATTAGCATCCATTATATGTTTAAAATTTCTTGTCCTTTAGCTTACATGACATTTTGCTCTCTCCCTGACTTATTTGCTAGCCTTTCCTCTACCTTCTGGCCCCTGAATATATACTCTCTCCACATTTATACTCGAGCTTCTTCTATACTCTTGAACTACCTTTATCTATAATCTCTATTCCTGCGACTCTCAAATCGAAATCTCAGCTTCTATATTTTCCCCTAGAACCAATACCTGTGTTCCAGTCTGCTGCCTGTAATCTCCATCCTGTTATTTCCCTGACCTCTCAACTTACTAGCCACATTATTTCCCCTCAAAACTAGTTCTTTCTTTGACCAAGGTTTCTTTGTGACAGTAGTGTTTTTCCAGTCATGCAGATTGAAGCTGAAAAGTGATTTTTAAGATCACATTTCTTGGTAAACCCTAGCTAAAAGTAGGGCATTCATCTCTGGTCTATGAAAGTCCTCTTCTCTGAATTTGCACCTATTTATAAGCTCTTCATATTTATCAGTAAGGAAGAAAGGGAACTGTAGTTTCTAAGTCAGATGAGAAAAAATAAATCCTGGAGACCATAGTCTCTGTAGAAAGAAGAGCACTATATGGCTACAATATATATGAGTTATTTTTTTATTTTCTTTTAATTTTTATATTCTGTTGCTCCCAGCATTTAGTGAGTTGCCATATGCATTTGTCTTCTTCAGTGCTCAGAGGTAATGGATACACAGATTGACGTCTAAAGATGTTCATCATAGTGTTATTTATATTAATAATATTAGAAATTTTAAATTCTCAATGTTAAGTAATATTTTATGTATAAAATATGTGATGAATAATCTATACCAATTTAAATTTTGGTGTAATAGTCTATTCATTAATATAGTAAAATATTTATATGCATTGTTGGGTCTTAAAATAGGAGGTTGAAAAGAACAGGAATAGGACATCTCAAGGAAAAAGAGTGCTTCAAACTGTTACCAGTGGATTTCTATATATAAATGTAATGAATGTATTTTCGTGTGCCAAGGAATGCTTGAAAACGAAATGAAAGAAATAGATTTAGAAGAGTCTAAAAAAACTTAAAGAATACCTATTTTCGAAGAATCATAGAATTCAGAACGTACATTAAATATCAAGTTCAAACTTACTTTATATGCTTTGTGGCAATTGAAGTTGAGTAATGTGCTCTGTCAAGTATCTGTTTATGACAAATGTGGAATTTGAGGCTTCTGACACCATTCTACTAATTCCTATTATTTTCCTATCACTGTTAACATGGCAAAAGCATGTGTGAAAATTAATTCATCCTCAAAGCTTAAGAATATTCACTTTTATGGAAGCCAAATAGCATTTTAAAGCAGGAATTTTTGGAAATAATTTGTATTCAAATTTCTTTTTGTTCTTTTTTCAATGGATAGCTTAGAGTTCTCCAGAGAAACAGAACTAACAGGATATATCTATGTCTATATTAATAGCTATATCTGTATATATTTACATACCTACATCTACATATCTAGAGAGAGAAAGGTTTATTACAATGACTTGGCTCACGTGATTATGGAGGCTGAGAATCTCACAACCTGCCGTGTGCAAGCTGAAGGCCCAGGCAAACTGGTGGCAGAGTTTCAGTCTGAGTCCAGAGGTCTGAGAAAAAGGGGAGGAAGTGGAGTAAGTTTCTTTCAAAAACCGGGGGAGATGGTGCTGTAAGCTCAAGTCCAAGTGCCAGAGAAAACCAAAGTCCCAGTTTCATGGTCAGGCAGAGAGAAAATTCTTCTGCACCTTTTCGTTCTATTCAGACCCTCAAAGGATTGAGTGAGGCCCACCCACACTTTTTTGGGGGGGAGGGGGGGGAGGTTGGCCCTCTGCTTTAATCGGTCCACCAGTTCAAATGTTAATCTCCTCCAGAAACACCCTAACAGTCTTGCAGAAATTACACTTAGCCAAATACTTGGCAAGTTGACATATAAAATTAACCATCGCAGTGACCTTAAGCCAACTGCTTAACTTTTGTGAGCTGGGGGTACTTTGTCTGCAAAAAGGGGAGATTACTTATATATATTTCGCAGCACTATTTTATGGTTTAAATAAGATAAATTAAGAGACTAACCCTACCCTTGCACATAATGACTATTCAATCAATGCCAGTTTCTTTCCCTCCCTGTCCTTGTATTACCCATGACAGGATCAGTTAAGTCATACTATATGTCTACTGGTACAAGTTGAATTCTGTCTCCCCAGCCAAAAAATTAATACATTGAAGTCCTAACCTTCAGTACCTCATAATGTAGTCATATGTAGAGACAGGCTTGTTACAGGGGAAATCAAGTTAAAATGAGATCATTAGAGTGAGCACTAATCCATTATGAATGGCATGCTCCTTAAAAAAAAAATTGGACACAGGGACACACACACACACACACACACACACACACACACACACACACACACACAGAAGGAGAGCTCCAAATGGAGACTGGAGTTACACTATCACAAGCAAAGGAATTACCAGAAGCTGAGAGGGGCCTGGAACAGACCCTTTCCTTGCACCTTCACAAGAATCATGACCTTGCCAGCACCTCAATCCCAGACTTCCAGCCTCCAGAATTGTGAGATGATAAACTTTTGTTGTTTAAACCACCCAGTTTGTGGTTCTTTGTTACAGAAATTCTAGGAAACAAATACATTTATATTTCTTAGATTGACATTTACTTGTAATGACATATTTTAAGGATAACTATTAGTTCTTACCAGAATCTGTAAGATCCTTCTTTTCCAATTTCAAGGAAAGCAGTTCCAAAACTCTTTAGGCCCAACATGCCTCTTCAAGAATACAGAAGGTAAGGCATCTCCCTGCTGTATGTGATTCTGATTCTAGTTTTTCAGTATCTTACTAAGCATAAGTTATTTATACAGGTCATGAGTTAACAAAACAGATAAGTAGGCGGATGGATGGATGGATGGATGGATGGATGGATGGATGGATGGATGGATGAGTGGATGGATGGATGGATACATAGATACATAAACTATAGATAAATGTAGAGAGAAATCTCTATTTCTATCATTGTACATATACCTATGTCTATAGTTATATTATCTATATCTGTCCGGCTTTTTAATAAACATAATACCACAAGCTTTTTTCATTTTATCAAAAACTTGCTACAAACATCATTTTAATAAAATTGTCATGTCATACTCTCTCACATGTTTGTATTTACTAAGATTTGCCAACCATTAACGTATTGTTAGGCAATCGATGCCCCTTCCCCCTTTTTGCCATATGTTTTCAGATCAAGCTTTATCCACATTTCAGAATATTTCCTTGAGGTAGTGTACCAGAAAAGCAATTACTAGGCCAAAGCCTATAAATATTTTTAATATTCTTGATACATATTGCCAGATTGCTTTGCAGTAAAGCTGGTGTTCTTTGCTTTGGGGTTTAATCTCAAGACAATTCTTTGTAGCAAGAGAAGGATAGAAGGTCATGGAGAGTAGTGAGAGCTTTGCTGTTCGACTGTCACAAACAAGTAATGAATATTTTCTTATGAAAAAGCTCAGAGCCATGCATAGTGCTTAAATAACACACGTGGGTAACTCAAGAACTCTCTGGCTCAATATTTCTGGAAGCCTAGCACTTAAATGCAATATCGAGAATTAAATTGTCAGCTCATGTGCTGAGCAGAAAGCATCTCTATCGTCTCTGTTCTGTGGAATGTTTCTACTGACCTGCACACTTGAGTGTTTAGCTCAGAGATCGTTTTCAATAAACTGTTGTCACTTGAAAATAAACAGTCTGGACAATGTAAGGTCCATTTGGAATACTGAGAAAATAAACAACCTGGGATGTGCTTCCTTCTTGTCTTTGCAGCCCTTTTAGGAATGTGTGCTCCAGAGACTTCACTCTCTTCTCCAAAGCAAAGCTTTTATTTAAAATAAAGCCATTTATTTGGCGCTTCTGGGTGACCCTTTTTTGAAGAACCACAGCAATGGGTGGCTTTGGAGTCCCACTTCGAAGAAACCAGTTCATCCTCCTGGTACTCTTTCTCTTGCAAATTCAAGGGCTGGGTCTGGACATGGATAGTCGTCCTACCACTGAAGTCTGTGCCACACACACGATTTCACCAGGACCCAAAGGTGAGGAAAGAAAAACAAAATTTTAATCTATAATAAGTAAGCTCTCTTCCTTCACCTCTCAACCCCATTCTAGTCCGCTACGACTTTCTCTCCTCCCCTCCCCGAGTTCCTCCCACTTGTCTTCTGTTTTGGAAAATCAATGGCCTGTTACTTATTTTTCGATCTCCTTTGATGTTAGGTAAGAGAATGTTTGGAGGGGGTGGAACCCGGGGGCAGGGATGTGATGGAGCTCACCCAGGTCTCTCTTCTGTTCGGCTCTAGGGCAGATCCACGGCAAGACATTAGTCTTCGGGAATCCTTTCCTTTAAAGCATCTTGGGTTGTTTTTATTCCAGCTCCTTTCTCATCCTGATTCTGGTAAAGGTACTAGACAAAAATCTCGGTAAAGAAAATATTAACTCTTTTGTATGTTTCATAAACTAATGGGCTCCTGGGTTTCAGTGCAGAGGAAAAATTTTGTCAAGGTTTGGAGGTAGTGTACAAATCAACATTTCTTTATTTGAAAGTAGTCTTTGGGGCCAAGTGCCTTCAGCTGAAGGATGATAGAATATTGCAAAACTTTTTTCAAGTAGAGCCAAGGTCTAAATGTGCTTCAAGCAACTGGTTAATAAAAAATGCTGCTGTTTTCCTGGTTTCAGCTCTAACCCATTGGTTTAAAAGTGGTCACTGCAGTGCAGATTGGTGTTCCCTCATTAGTAATTCATGCTATTTCTCCAGGCTATAGGGTGAGAGAACTGCAGATGCTTAAAATTTTAAGTAGAAAAAAAGGTCTTTCAAAAAAATCAGAAACACATCACCCAAGCTTGTCAGTTATTTAAATGCGTATTGCTTAAAGTGCATTTTTCTTAATCAGTGAATTAATTTCCTCCTAGGATTGCAATCCAAGTTTTAACCTCTGATACCATAAAATAAATGCAGGGAGAACAATGAGACCTTGGGGCTTCCAAATAATTTCTTGGATGATTAAATGCATAATATGAGGGCAAATGTTTAGAAAAGAAGGTTTTGATTAGAAATAAAGTAAATTACTTAAAACCACTACTGACTTTCCATAGAGTATAGGAAGCTTTGTATTATTCCCAGTGTGTCATGGAAAATGCTAAAACTTAAAATTTTCCTTGTTCCCACAAATGGAAAAAAACCAATTGAGAACTGCACTGTTAAAACAATTTTTCTTGCAGAGAAACTGCAACTTTCAAACTGGAAGAAAAATGGAGAAAATGTTATTAAAATAGTGTTCAAATTATAATGCATTTCAATCTGACAATTCTATTCATTCCAATTCAGCCAACACACATTGAATACCTACTAAGTGCCACGCACTATTTTAGGCACAATAGATGCATTAAATAATATATATTAGTGTCATGAGCAATGGAGAAATAAATGATTTAGGAGAGAAAACAGAGAGCAAATAAAATTTGTTGGATACCAGCAGAGTGTCCACCATGAGTCTTCCTCCCCTCATTTCATTACTTACCACGAAACCTCCACCTTCCCATTAGAAACCCCGTTAAGATTTCAAACAATGGAAACCTCTTTATCTCCCTTCCTGAGCCTGTGTAGAAATTACATGACGGCTACAAGCCAGAAATGTGACAGAGTAAGGAAGCAAGCGCTCCTAAGCGAGACTTAGGAAAGGGGCCTCTCGAACCCTGAGTGTCAGAGCCAGGTCTGTTATTGATCTGGTACGATTTCTTCTTCTTCCCCCAGAGCCTGGGAACTTTGCATCAGATGGATTCTAAGTTCTTTTCTTATTAAAGTAATTCCATGATTTGGGAATGTGCTGACGACCTACTAAGTCCCAAGCATCATGTGAGATACTGAAGGTTTCAAACTAAGAAAGAATGTGTCCTAGAACGTATATCTCCATTTCAAGCTGGGTATTAGACTGCAAACCCATGGAGTCAGGACACAGTTAACTCCGTTTTTCCTTTGCAAATTGCCTGTATGTGCACATGCAGCATCATGAGAATGCGCTTCACTGCCTTCCTCTGCTCCAGGCCCTGTGTTAGATGTTGGACATACAGTGAAAAACAAGATGTAGTTGTTGTGCTTCTTAAAACTCTCCTATCAGGTTATAAACTGCGATCTACCCTATCTAATTCCTTTGTAAGCATAATAACAGCCTTTCCCCACCCCTGAACAAGGCAGATTTGCATATTTAGTTCTAAAACTGAAAACAACAACAACAACAACAACAAAAACCAAAAAACAAAAAAAAACAAAAAACAAAAAAAAGCCTTGATGGCCAACTAAACATTTTAAAGGACTGTTTCTTCTGCTCAATATATTTTTCCTACGATTAAACTGGTCTATACTTTTCTCCATGGCTAATTATTGCCCTATCATATTTACCAGCACTGTGCTCAGAAACATCTAGGTATTCTGAGAAACAGACAATACGCGGAGTTTTCTCTAAATTCATTTGGAAGATTGTGAACTAAATAAATTATTAAGAGTTGCAGGTGGGGAGCCAGGTATGCTAACCTGCCATATAATCTGCTGTCCAATAGAGAGATACCATATTTCACTACATTATTTCCCAGGCATGACTTAGTGGAAAGACATGGGATTGAATCTGTTTGGTCTTCGATGTGTTATTCTATCTACTGATGTTTCAGTTTCTTTCTTTGTAAAATGGTCCTTCATCATAGACCTGTTTTAAGAATAATATAAGACGATCAATGTACACTTTAAGTTGTGTTAGACATCATGAATAGGTGCTTAAATTCTATTTACCTTTCTTTCCTCTTCCTATCTAAGTCTGTTGAATAACGATTTTAAGAATAAGCATTGTTCCAGTTATCAAAACTTCTTTGTTGAAGGCCATCCTTATTTTTCTTTCTATGCCTTAAATTCATTATTTTATGCTGCTTTGTAGGAAAATGTGCTCTTTTCTTTCCTACCTCGGTGGGATCTTTAAACAATTTGTGTGAAATTCTGACCTCTAGTGGTTTTACTTAGAAACAACAATGCTAGGAAACTAACGAGAAATGTTAAAAAGAATTTTAAAACCAGTAAGAGATATTTATTTAGGTGATGCTTTACCATTTCCAAGGATCTTTGAGATATGCTATCTTGTTGAATTTTCACAATTGTCCGGCATGGTAGCCATTGCTTTAAACTTAAAGAAAAGATAAGAAAACAACAACCCAGAGGCCAAGGAGAGTGGCCGCAGCCTTGCAAGCAGATGCAGTGCAGTCATGCGGCGTGAATTTACCTCGCCTTCTGACTCTGAGTCTAGTGTCATTCCATGACATCCACCGCAATGTCATGGAAACACACTCCATTGACCCCTTTTTGATAAGAAATGGATAAGACAATGCCTAAGAACGTGCGGTTCTTGCAACTTCTTAGCTCATCGTGGTACTGGATGCTAACACATGCTGAAAGTGACGACATGCCTCAGCTTCGCTGATGCCCCTGTGTCAGCCTAGCCTGGCTGCTAACCCGGCACCACTTCACTCAATAAGTCAGGATTTCCATCGCTTCTGAAGATGCTACAGCTCCTACAAGTGAGCATGATGACTCCTCCACCCAGTGGCCCGTGACGGACTCATGGGGAAGCTGTCTCTTCCCTCCAGTGTGACTCTAATGACAACCTCAGTTGCGGTGGTGGGATCAGGGATACCAACACATACTGAAGGGTTGCATTCCCCAGGCACCGTGTGAGCACTTCATAACGTTTTGAAATTTAATTATCTTGGTTGACTTTGAGAAAGAAAACATGACAATTATCATTTGACAGATGAAGAAACTGAGGTCCAGAACTAAGAAGCCACTAGGGTAAGGCCACACAATTTGAAAGTGGCAAGTTGGAACTCAGTGCGGTTCTGGTTGACTCCATGCTCTAATCTGCCCCCTAAACCCTCTAACCATTGGGTCCCCTAAGCAGTGCTGACAGCATCACAGTATTTTATAGGGAGAATGGAAGAGCTACTTCAGTTTTACTTAAAGCTCCTATTGGTCACTATGGAGCTCACGCATAGGCGGACCGGGTGACACACATGAGTGCCGGACGGCACGAAGTGCATAGCTTTGCCATAAAGGAAGCCCTGTGGAGCAACCCTCTATCTGGAATCATTTCTTTCTCAGCAAACCCTTTAGCCTCCAGGAAATGGACTTCTATCTGGCCACCCCCCATTTTCCTGAACATGGCTCTGGGTCTCAGCAACTGACACAGCTTGAGTTATTTCCCAGAAGCCTTCTCAGCCTCCAAACAGGCCTTCTTGTGACTTCCGCAAACAGATGACCAGAAACATCAGGATCGCTTTCACACTCAAATTGGAAGTCTCACTCCCTGTAAAGTAACTCTCAGAGATAATTCAGTTTCACTCCAGTTATTTTTATGTTTGTGAAAACTAAAGCCCAGAGAAGTAAAATAACTTATTCTATGTCACACAGCTGCCAACTGGTGGCAGGGCTAGAACTAGAGCTCATATTCCAGATTCCCAAGCCAGTCATTGTTCTATTCTGCCACATTATATCATTGTTCTCACGTTTTATTATTAAGCATGAAATGATCCTTCCTTCACTGCTATAAATTAATATTAGAAAAGAAGTTCTGTGAGGTCAATATATAAACATAGTACAGAATTGTTTTAACTCGGTCACCTTGATATAAATTAAGCTGCTGATTTCTTTCTGGTGACTTTATCCGAGAGGTTAAGGAAGTGGGTATTTTCCCAAAACCTGTATATTAATTATGTTAATTAATGGATTCTTTCATTATGAGTTTTATTGTGTATTTTATGCATAAGGAGAGACCAGATTTTTAAGTGGCTTGTCTTTTTTTAACTTTGTATTTCACTGTGTGGGTGTACAAAACCATTTTTTCTCTCCTTTTCTCTTTGGGTAGATGCCAAGAAAATATTTCAAGGTTATGTCAGGAAGGGAAGAATAAAACTCCAGTCAATCAAAGTGTGGGCAAAGATGAGTCAGGAGGTAGTGACCGGTAATGACCAAAAAATATATATATATATTAGTTTGTTTCAGTTTAGTAAGGGTATAACCTCGACTCATGCCATTTTTCTCTTCAACTCTCTTACATAATAATTTGGCTGTATATCAATCACTATGAAAGACCATAGTAATAGGTACTTGCATGTTGGTAAAGATCATGGGGTTTGGAGACAGAATGGATGGTTTCAGATTTGAACACCGCCACTTACTATGTATGTGATCTCGAGCTTCAACATCCTCATTTTTTAAGTGGCAATAATAATACTGTCCGTCTGAAATGTTTACGTTGAAAATTAAAACATGTTTAATGTATAGCTTAGCTACCATTATTTCTTTTATTAGCTTCTATTGCTACTACTAGTCACCATAAGCTTCCTCCCTAAAGAAAGGCTCATGGATTATAAAGTTGGTTCAACAAATAGAAATGACCAGGAAAATGCCACCATCTCTGCTCCTTGTTGCATTTTCCTGCCTATTTTTAGTCTCGCTGCAAAGTCAACCTTTATTCTTCAATAGCTCACAAACTTGAGACCACCTGTTCCTTTCAGTAATGTTGCCATCTTTCTGTAGTTCTCCAACTGAGCCTGGTGTTGCTTATCAGTAAACTGGGAATAATGACTTTATAAATATCACTAGGGATGTAATAAGATTAAATGAGTTAAGACACACAAAACCAGGCCTCAGTTTTCTCATCGGTAACATGGGCTGATAATCGTGTGATTACTGCAGAGAGCTGTGGTGAAAAGCAATGAGTTAAGCCACATAAAGCACTTAGCGCTGTCCTTAAGGACTCTGTAAATATTAGCAAACCACACATTAGCAAAACCCAAAGGGAGAATAAGAGTGTTTTTCCTGTTTTTTGGTTTTTTTTCCCTTTCTTTAAGGGATGTTTTCCTTTAGTTATTGTCTGTGCCACAGGTAGGCAGTTCTGTTGGCCTTGGGTCATTGATAATATACATAGACCAGACACGACTTATCTGTTTCTCACCCTTCTTACTTGTCTTCATGCGATTCTACTTCTGGAAACTTCCTCAATCCTGTTAGAAATGATTTTATTTGTCCTCTCCATATCTTTTCAGGATATTCCAACCCATAACCAGTCTGTCTGGTTTTTGTACCACATTTGATTTGCAACACCCTATAATTTTACAAAATTCTTTAAATTATATTTTATAGCTTTTTCTGCTCTTTTATGAGTTGTAAATATACAGAGTAAAAACCTGACACTCTGAAACTCAAGTAAAGTAGCATCTAAATAATTTCATTGTTTTTAAATTATTTATTGTGATTGTTCTTGATTTGAAAACTCTGGAAGCATCATTTAATGTCTCTTGTGGCCACTTGACAATACTTGTATCTGTCAAAAAAAATTATACAAATGTGAGTCTTTAGAATGCATAGTTTATCCATTATTTTGCTTTAGCTCCACCGACATACTGTAGAAATTATTATCCCTATTTAAAGAGAAAGAAACTAAAGCACACTACCTTTGCATGTGATCTAACCTCACAGCTATGAGCAAGTATTCTGAAGAGAAATCCTATGCCTGTTTGACCTCCCTAACCTTGAAGGAAGTAATGCTAATCAACTCAGTCGATGAGATGAGCTAAAATCTCTTAAATGATCTTAGGCAAAATCAGCCATACCTCAATAAGAGGTCAGACATCCTGTAGATACCAAATTTCTCAAAGAGGTGACTCATTATTCTCTGCACTTCAAGAACTATGAGATTTGGAGATGCGTCGTGTGCAAGACATTATAATATTAGGTGCAATTGCAAACAGTCTAAATGGCATTGTTCTGTCTGGCCTGAGATAACAAATATCTAGAAAAAATATTTTGACATTCATGTCCAAAAGCAGACAAAGATGTCATCTCTCTCTTGTCAGATCACATACTGAGTGACAAAATGACAGACCAACCAAAAGGAGGAAGTCTGTATATCCAGTGAGAAGTTGGGAGTGGCATCACGTGTTGACAGTATGCTTCAGACTGAAATGAAAGTCCCCAGAGAGACTGAGAGACTTTGATATACCATAGAGGAGGGTCTCTGGAACTGATTATGTCAAAATGATTTATCAGTGTCACCCTAGCATTTGAATAGCAAGGCTGGACAATGCCACCAGTGATCTTGGGGCAAAGCTGGTACTAGACCATAGATACAAGCCAGATACACTGAAATAAAGTTCATGTAGAGTGTTCAAAGCAAGGGATATGACCTGCTTCTAGATTGGAGTAACCTCAGGTGACGCTATAGTTTCCAAATTAAGATGGGCTCAAATTTTTTATTAATTTACATATTTTTTATGTTTTCTCATGATCAAGGCAGCCAATACCGTGTTGTTGTTATTCTAATGTGGCCCAACTGCACTAATATAGAACTGTTCTCTTGCTCCCTCTTCCTGATTCTATAATATTTTTAGTCTGAACAGATGAACATATGCAAAACCATAATTTCCAGCATTTACTGCTGCCAAGGTGTTCCCGCACCTGCCTGTAAGGCTTAATTAGTGGGAACTGAATTTCCCAAAATGTATCATGTCACAGCCTGTTCTCCTATATATCTTCCTGTCTTACTTTTTGGAATTAAAAATCTGAGTGGGGTAGGAGGTTAGGGCACAGTACTCTGCCATGTCAAAAACCATCATTAATGCAAAAAAGTTATTGAATCAATTTTCTGATCAGTAGAGACTGCATCTCAGAGAAGGGATGTCCACAGGAAGAGGAGCTAAGTGTTATCCTACCTCCTTTAGGTAAATAGGATCGATCTTTTAATAAGATAGAGCACAGGATTATTTTCCCTATTCTAGCTCCAGTGGCTTCAGTGTAAACAGAAACTCTATATACTTTGTTATCCTAATTTTCATTGTATCTTGGGTTTTCTTTTCTTTTTCTTTTTTTCTTTCTTTCTTTTTTTTTCTGTTTTCATAGCTGTTTTGTAAAAGTTGTGAGATTATATCAGGTTTGACCAGCTAAATGATAGTTTAAACCCAAGGAGCCCATGAAAGTTTTTGAGTAGGAGAATGACATAATTATATTTGTTTTTTGGCAGATAAATCTCTTGCAGAGTTGAAGATAGATTGAAGGGTGGGAGAAGCTCCTGGTGGAATGTGAATTAAAAATAAGGGATTAATCAGGGCTTTTGGGATAGAGAGGAGGGGTTATATTGGAGAGAGATTTCAGAAGCAAAATTAGTAGGGTGTAATGAGTTCTAACCACGTTTGAGCTGCCTGTGGACATTCAGATGAAAGAGTTTAGTGGGCAGTTGGAAATAGATGTCATACATTTTTATTAGGCATTTCTTTTCTACAAACGCCAATCACGTGACCTATAGACCCGAGTCATAGTTTTTATATTTTGCCTCATTTAGTGACAGTCACCAGGGAGGACACTGCCATTTTCACAGAGTGTTGGGATGTCCATGGATTACACAGTTATTACTTATACTTAATAATAATACTACTCTTTTCTTTAAATTTGTTTTTGCCCCACTTCATAGTGAAAGGGTTTTTAGGCAGAATATTGTGTGTTACAGCTATAGAGTGTTGTAAACATTTCAGTGCCGGAAACACAAATCTCTGGGAGCAAAAATATGCATCAGCCTGGTTGCTGCAAATCTGCTCAGCTGAGGCAGGGGCCAAAAGAGGCATCGCTTTCCCTTGGCTTCTTTTTATCCCTCTAATTTCAAATGGCTAAAAGTTTTAGGTGGCCTTTTGGATGACACTGCTATGCTGCAATATTTCTCGAGCATTCACGGCATGTTCCGGTCACCATTCAGCCCTTCATCTGCATGATCACATTGGCTCCTCTCAACAACACTGGGAGAGAGATATTTAATGATTCAAATTTTCTGACGACGAAACTAAGCCTTGAAGAATTTAAGTGGGTCACTAAAATACCAGAGCCAGTGAGTGATGGAGCCAGCAGCACCTGAACTAAGCACCCCGATCCCAGATCGGGTGCTCCTAATCACTGCATTGTATTGCAGAATTGTGCCACTTAGTCCTGGGTGGATGGATTATTCCTTGCATTTGTTTCTACTGACTTGGCTGTGGACACATTTTAATAATGAATGATATATGTAGACAGAAGAAAACCTGCCTAACAAACCTTAATGTTGTATTTTTCATTAAGTACAATGTCAGGTTTTTTTTCTTCCCTGTTTACTAAGACATGCAGTGACTACAAAAGACTTGCAGGCCCCAAGTGCTATTTTTTATTTTTTTTAAATCAAATAAGCCTGAAGACAAAGCGTAGGTTCTTTGTAATTCAAGTAGGAAAGATTGTAGTTTTCATGAAACCCTCACTTTTTTTTTTTTTTGCTAGGTTACACAGAGACGAGCTGAAGGGCGAATGAAGTTCATGGGTCCCTAGAAATGATGGGGCCCAAATAAGAGATTGTTTGACGTCATGGTCACGCATATTAATGACCTGACTTGGGCTATAGTCATAAACACCTGAAAATTTTAGTTGTTATCATTATCGGCAGTGATATTATTGTTAAATAAATTAATCACAACGTATCTCATTACAGATTACGTTTCCTTGCATTTGTTTAAGCACAGTAATATTGGAGAAGCACTTTCATTTTATTTCCTTATTTGATATGTTATCTTGTCATTTGAGGAGAGATGAGTATTCATGAGTAAAGGCCAAGTCTTTCCACCCCTACATCACTGATCTTTCCAAAAGCTCACCTTGCTAGCCGCCAACAAAACACAACAGCTTCCCTTTACTAACGCTCATGACATTTTTAAGACCTCGTTCGGTGACTCCTTCCCACCAAACTTTTAGGCTTAGATCACGTCTTTTCCAAGATAGTGCTGCATCCCTAGGACCTGTTACAGGACTTAATAGCTAATAGAAACTCAATAAATATTTGTTCAAGGAATGAATGAGTGAACAAATTGTGAATAGAATAGCTCTAGAGAATAAAGTGTGAAATATCTGCCCTTATTACAAGGAACTTACACTCTAACTAGTTGACATTATACAAAAAATTACACACTGACGCATTTTTAAATAATACTTCAAGGCATTGACTAAGAAGCAGTAACAAGGAACCCAATGGTGAATTGCTAAGGAAATAATTCTTTCAATAAGTTCAGAGAATTTAGAATTTAATTTGAGATAAGTTTCATGGGCAGGACTTAAAAGGGAAAGAAGGACATAGTTCCTCTATATTATTCATAACTTATTTTTTAATTTTGAGACTATTTCATGCTTCTTATAATGCATAAATTATATAAATATGTACAAAATATATACAAAAACGAAGTCAATGATTTCACTTTTCACTGTGACCCTTCCCTTCCAGACCCACTTCTCCCATGTAACCGTCATTAATTAATAGCTTGGTATTAACAACACGTCTCTATATTTATTCTGCTCATTTACTCTTTGTTCTAAATGGGATCACATGTATGTGATTCTCCAAGAGACATTCTTTTCATAGTATAACCCAGAGCTCACTCCTTATCCAAAGATTTTTTTTAACTCACTCATCTCATTATTTTTAGTAGCTACATAATAGTCTTGCTTGTATTTTCATCAGTCCCATAGTGATAAACTTTCTGATTGTTCATGGTTTTTGTTTTTGCCACTACAAACAATCTCATATATATGTTTGTTCTTATAGTTATTCCTGTAAATTAGGTTCCCTAAATTAGTGTGTGGTTTTTTTATTTTAATTATATAGACAGGTTATTATCCAGAAACGCTGTAGCAATTTACATTGCCAAAAACAATGATTAATGCTTTTTGTATATATGACATCTTGGGATGTGATTAGATCTTTAAAATTATTAGTAAATCTGTTAGCAAACTATAACAGACATTACATATATACATATTTTTAGTGAGCCTGGACATTTTTCATCTATCATTTATTGTTTATATTTGTATATCATCTTTTTATTTATTTTCTTTGAGAAAGCTCTTTGCATATTAAGAATATTAATAATTCTTATGTCTTAGTGTTTGTTTTTTTCCTTGTCTATCACATATTTGTTTATAAATTTTATATATTTATGTGGCATCTTATATCATGTAAAAACTTTTCATTTCTCATATGGTCCTAAATGTCTATCTTTTCTTTTATAACTTTTTTTCTCGAGATGAATTTCAAAAGGAGAGAAGAGCATATGCCATTCAATGGAGGCATGAATTGAAAGACATGTTAATGAACAATGAATAAATAAGTTGGACAGGAATAGAAGGTAATGCAGGTCAATGTCAGAAAATAAAGCCAGAAAAATTCCATTGGAACCAGTCTGTGAAGGTCCAAACGCTGGACTAATTAGTTTGGACTTGGCCTATAAACATAGATGAACTGCTGAAACATTTTGAATGGGCCAGTTTTATAATGAAAATGTGATTTTATAAAGATTAATTTGCAAGATGGTTTGGAAAAGCCAAGTTCCGATTCAAGGAAACCAATATTTCAGCAACTATTCATTGAACAGACATTATTCTAGGCACTTGGAATCACCATGAAGACCATTTAAGGATCACCTGCAAAGAGCAGGGGTTAGAATATGAGCACTAGGTAAAATAGAGGTAAAATAAAGGACGTAGGTATTGCAGAAAAAGAAAAGATGGATGTGAGAACAAAGTAAGAGTCAAGATGGGAGTGAGGAAGGATGAACAGTCAAAGCCAGTTAGGGTATTGAGCCTGGGAGATTAGAGCATGGTGGTAATATTGGTATACACGAGCAAATTAGAAAAAGGAAAAAAAAAAAAAAGGTGGAGGGAGCAGTAAGAAAGATTTGTGTATTTGCCTGGGCTGACTTACCAGATTATAAGCCATCACCATAGATGTCCCAACAAGCTGAAGTCAGTTCATTAACCAGCCATTATTGAGAATGACATTTCAATCAATTACTAACTTATTTGTCTGTATTGTCATTAAGTTCACATTCATTCATCTTGTCTTTAAGGGTGTTATTCCTTTTATTTTGCAAATCTTTATTGAGAAAGCACCTGTTGCCAAATACTGGGGATACAGAGAAAATAATATCTCATCCCTGACCTGTTCCATTATCTATGACTCAATGTGGTGGATGCTGTGAAGTGTGAGGGGAGTTCCCTTCAGAGAATGAGATGAATCCTGACTGTTCTAGAAGGAGATGGGAGCAGGACAGTCTGAACATAGAAGACTCCTGGGTAAAGAAGGTGACACAGAGCTGGACCTATAGAGTGCATGGAGTTGGACAGAAGATAAAAATCCACATAAACTTTTATTAACGAGAACATCTTAGTATCAGCCTGCCTGATAGGATGACAAATTTGTATTTTAGCTTATTTTCTTTTTCATTTACCTTGAGATATAAGTTTATTCTGCTGGGCCCAATGCGAGGGATCTTATTTACTTCTTCCTGAGAGAGAATGGTGGTAGGGGCAGTTAGTTGTGGGCAGGTAGTTAGATGTTTCTTTCTTTATACTCCCATAATAGCTACTCTTCTGACATCTAGCACAGTAATTGTATGCTTACATGCCCATCTTCTCCTGAGGTTTTGATCTTATAGCAAGGCTCTTATTCCCCTGATCAGTGTCTACTAGTTATATTAGTAAGGAAGCTTGCGTTTGCAAGTGAAAGAAACCAAACACAAGCTATACTTAAACTGGTTAATCAAACAAACAAACCTAAGAGAGAAAGGGAATTTATAGACCCACTTAGCAGGGAAGGATTCAAGCTGAGCTATAGCCAAGCTCTAGAGATATGGTCAAGACTCAGCCTTCACACTTGGTTCTGCTTTCCTCTATAATGACTTCCTGTTAAAGAAGGGTCACCCTTCATGGTGATTCAGATACTTCCATGATCATCTATTCTTTCACCACCCCTGAAGAAAAAGCAAGTCTCCATTTTTAAAACAGCTTGAATTACTGAGGAGACTTATCTACAAAATGAGACTTATTGGCTCTTACTGGGTCACACGTCCATTGCCAAACCAATTACTGTGGATAAGGTTCAAATCACATGAATTGAAAGTGAGCAAATGCGGCTTCCTATAGAAAATTGTGGCACTGTTACCAGAAGCACAGGCGGAAGATATCAGGTAGACAAAAGCAATAGGTGCCCACTATTCACTCAGTATTTAGTGGATCAGTGAGGGCACACTTGATGTCACCATTCATAATATTATTTACTGTTCAAGTAACTTCATGAGAAAAATATAACTATCTCAATTTTCAAGATAGAAAATTGAAGAAGAGAGAGTAATTGTTTCGTATAAGATTAAAGAGCTGTTAAGCGGAGATTTAAGATTTAAGCCTAGGTCTCTGTGGCTATGAATTCATTCACTAGGGCTGCCGTAACAAAATACCACAAACCAGAGGACTTAAACAACAAACATTTATTGTTGTTACAGTTCCAGAGCCTGGAAGTCCAAGGTCAAGTAGTCAGTAGATTTGGTCTCTCATAGCTAAGACCTCTTTCCTTGGTTTGCAAGTGGCTGTCTTCTCACTGTGTCCTCACATAGTCTTTTCAGGGGTGTGTGTAGGCATCTCTTGTGTCCCTTTGTGTGTCCAAATTTTCTCTTCTCATAAGGACACCAGCCAGATTGAATTAGGACCACCCTAATGGCCACAATTTAACTTAATCACCTCTTTAAAGGACTTATTTCCAAATATAGTCACATTCTGAAGTACTAGGGCTTCAAAATATAAATTTTGAAAGGAAGGACACAATTCAGCCCATAAAAGACTACAAAACTCCTGTTCTGCCCATTGCATCAAGCTTCCGGAAGAAATTTGAATGAGTGTCCTGTCAGACCTGTGGTTCTAAAGGCTGAGTCCCTCAGCAAACTGTATCTTGGTTAAAAAATGCTATCTTCTGCATAAGATTCTCCCTGGAACTGCTTTTCTCCTCAAAGGCATGCAGTTTCCAAGGAACTAAGATGAACGTGGTTCCTTTATAACCATATCCCTACTGTAGGACCAGAAATAAACAATATTTTATAAATGTGTAAATATTTTTTCTATTCACAAGACTCATATTGTTGTTTATTGTTCTTAAGCAAGATTGGCCAAGGTCTGGATCTCCCTTGTCTACAGATAAGCTGCCCCTACCTGTAATTCCATCACTAAGCTATTAAAATGAATCAAAAGACCACGTGTCTCAGAGTTAGGAAACAATTCTCAATTCAGGAGACTTTAGAATACGTAGAGACTCTAATTATTTCCAGTTATAGATAAAACAGAAAATTTGAGAGGTTAAATATCACACCTAAGTTCACAAAGCTTGAAAGTAATTTAATAAGAACTTGAGCTCAGGATCAGCATATCATCCCAGATCCCCAGGAACTACTGTTATCTATGAATGAAGATTCGACTGGAATCTTCTTGTTGGAAAAAGACAATGGAAATTCATCTTATTCCAACCACTCTGGTCATGGCAGTCTTTCGATCCATTAGTAGTCCTTTCAGAAGACAAAATGGAATTATTTGTCATGATTTGTTTTCAGAGAAACCTAGGTTTACTCTTTTGAATATCTGCTTCTCTTCCTAAGTGCTCACCTCTTTTTTCTTGAGTTATGTAGGGCTCACAGGAGTCTATGAAGATGGCTTTAGCAAATCCCTATAGCCCATTAAAAAGTAAGATTGATGCCATGATATTATGTTTACATAGAAGAATGATCTTATCTTTTAGAGACACTAGCTACAGTATTCAAGGAAGATATGCCATGATATCTATAATTTACTTTTTAAAAAACAGCAGTAAAAATAAATAGATAAAGCAAGGACAATATATTAATTATTAAATCTCAATAATGGTTGTATATTTATTCTACGTCTCATTAATTGTGTGAAAACTTTCATAGTAAACAGTAACAAAATACATAGTCAAATAAAAAAGTAAGTAATGATTATGGGATAAGCACTGAGGTACCGAATACAAAGTGAGGTTCAAAAGAGAAGTCACTTTTGGTGATGATGGTGATAACAATGATAGTCATATGTATACCTCCCTTCTGGTCTCATTAAAACAAGAACTATAAAAGTGGTCGTATGTTTAAAAACACAAACCAAAACCAAGAACAGATGAGTTTACCAAGCGCCAGGCACTGCGCTGAACACTTTTTATGTCTTGTCTCCTTCGGTCCATACCAATCTTGTGTAGTAAGGGTGATTTCTCCATTCTGAATAAGGCTGAGACACAGAGACGTGAAGTGACTTGCTGCAGAGCTCTCTTCCTCAGTGCAGTGCCTTCCTTCTGCCATAGGGAGAGCTGTGAGGACGCGACGGAGCTGAAAGAATTCAGGATGTGTGGGGAGGTGAAGGCAGGAAGGACTGATAGATTAGGTGACTGGAGAGGAGGCAAACAGTAGCTGGTCCCAGGGAGGCCTGACTATTTCGGTGAAATGATGAGGTTGTCATTGGGCGAGGAAATTACTGGGAGCTGGCCCACTTTATGGTCGTACTAGTGTAGCTGGTGTATATGAGAGGTCCAGAGAATAATCGATATGACTACTGAAATTTCTAACAATGAGGATGCAATTGGCATATGTGGGGGAAAGGAGTGATAGAGATAGGAAAGGTATATTTTAAGCAATGGTCTCGCCTCGTTCATAAAGGACACCATACCACCTATCACACTTAATTGTAAGGCTAATCAGGAGAAGGATTGCTAACCTCCCCCCGGCCCACAAGATTATTTTGGCAGTGGGAAAATTACAGTTTCCAGTGAATTTTCTTTAGCATTTCCAAAACCAATTTACTAATTTTAATAATTACTTTCCTTGAGCAGGGGTACTGGCCTAGGTTTAGCTATTTCATTTCAAACTAGAATTCAATTTTAAAAGACTTTTTGCTTGTTGGGGGGGGGGGGGGAAACCTACCTAAGAAAAATTGGTCAACTGTGCACTCTGCTGGAATGCTGCTGGAGAGATTATCACAGCAAGCTGGTGGCCTGAGGGGGCCGAAACAAGCCATTTCTGTAACATTGAAATGACTTCATTTTAGTTGATAGTTTTTTATTTAATTTTAAAACGTAAGTAGCTATTTTTAAAAGGAGAAAAGGAAGTCTAAATTGCCCTACTAATCCAATGAAATATTGCCAAGAGGATAAAAGCAGACAACTGTGAGCCATGTGGGGGACCCTTTCCAAAGCTTGCTTTTATACCTCTCTTCTGTTTTCATTAAAGCAAGTCCCAGAGATCAAATGAATCTAGGACCCAAGCTGAAGGCAAGGCTACAAGTTGTTTACTTCATCTCTGCCAGCATCCCACTCACCACCAGGCTGGGATGCTGGCACACAGGTCAGAAGAATAATAATTCTATTTTCAACCGCCCAGGTCTCCATCAGGAGCCACCAGGGAGTAGCAGATGACTAAGTCACTCATCTGACTGCCTCCAGTTAGATACTCGCTTGCAAATGAATGGGAGAGCTCATAGGAATAGTAATAATGGCACCAATACTTCACATTCATATGGTTTCGTGATTCACAAAGTGCTTCACGTTCATGCCTGCCTTTGATCTTGCCTTTCGGTAAGCAGGACATACATCTTTGGTCCCATTGTACAGAACAGCAATCCTGAACCCAGAAATGTTAAGGCAGGAATTTGTTCCCAATCATACAGCTTGTTCAGAACATGGGCTTGGAAGGTGGATGCCCTGGTTGGAATCCTGGCTTTATTACTTAGGAGCTGTGAGACCCTGGGAAATTATTTAACCTCTCTTTGCCCCTGTTTTCTCATCTGTAAAATGGAGCTAAGAATAGTGTCCACTTCAAAGGTTTTGTGGGGATCAAATGATAAGATGCATGTCAAGTAGTAGGAACCCTTTGGCACCTAGTATTCAATAAACACTATCATTACGTTTGTAAATATCTTATGGCTCACAAAATAGATCCAGTTCAACTATGTTTATTAAGTACCAGAGCCAAACATTTTGCCGAATTCTGGAGATGCTAGAATAAATCACTCGTGAGACCTCAGCCATCCCACAGGGCACAAAGATAGCACAGAAAAACAGACTCACTCAATGTAAGGTGATATTTTAAACAATGAAGATAATTAGAGGGAAATTTAGCCTGACCTGACAATGTTAGAGAGGGCTTCCTGAAGGAAAATACATTTTTGACTTCACCTTTATTTAAAACCCTCTGGGGGAAAAAAAAAAAAAGGTATTATTTTGTCCAGTCTACAAATGAGTGAAAGAAGCCTCAAAAAAGGTCAAGGACTTCCCAAGTCCCCTCGGCCAGTGACTGTTGAAGCTACTTCAAGGATACGTCCTCTGTCAGTGAAGTCACAGAGATAAAAGCTGGGTGTTTTTTTCCTTCCCCACTATCTTTCTTGTTTAAAAAGGAACAAAACTATTATTCTCTTTATATCTCCCCTTTCCTCCCCGAAAAATCTGGCACGGTGCCAAGTTCTGGAAAACCCACAATCTGCTAAGGGTCCCAGACCCTGAGACTGGAAGGGATAGTCATTTGCCCAGGTGGATCTGGAGGGGCAGAGACACACATGTTGCTGAATCTTAGTCCCACTATTCACAAACTCTACGACAGTAGGTAAGCAACCTAACCTCGTTGAGTCTCAGTTTTTTCATTCAAAAAATAAAGCAGTAATAATTTTCACCTCCTAGAATTGCTGTGATGATTACATTAGCACAGGGCTTGCCACACATTATAATTGCTCAATAAACATTCGCTATTAACTTTAGCTAGAGAAACGCCCAGTCTACCTAGTCAACCCACTCCACTCTTCTGGCCTTATCGCACAAATCATCTGTGCGTTCTCCTTTGGAAGCCATTCCCAGAAAGAGATTCTAGAGCTTCATGTGTGAAATGTCCCCATGTTCGACCAGTCTCACAACCTGAAAATCCAGTTCTTCCATAC
>NW_011888835.1:7641118-7643171 GCF_000151845.1 Pteropus vampyrus
AGGAGATGATGGTGAAAAAGGAGATCCGGGAGAGGAGGGAAAGCTTGGTAAAGTGGGACGCATGGGGCCGAAAGGTAGGTAAAATAATATGAAATCGACACTACGATGTTAGAATTCCTCTGCTGTAACTCCTGGACTTGCCCTAGAAATTAGAGGCATCGTAACAGCCTCTGCTCCAGAGATGCATGAACTGCATTTCAAATATGAATTTACTCACCACCAGAGAGTTCTTACGACATCGCCTGGCAACAAGACTCAGACACATTTCTCAAGTTTCATCCTTAGGGGTGGCTGGAGTGGAACACTCCTGGAGCCCCAGGAAATAGCAGTCTCTGGGAGTATCTAAGAAACTATGCATTTTAGAAAATACAACTGTGTCAATAGCGGTGTCTCCTCTCAGCAGCCACTGCTAAAGAACTCTTTTTGGCTGGCCTTGATCTTCAGGAGAAGTATGAGAAGGAACAGAAAGAGTTGTTTGGGCCTTTGATTTACTCACCTTCTCCAAGACCCGGTGGGGTATGGAAGGCATAGGAGCCGAGAAGATGAGAATAACATAAAGGCTATGAGAGACCGTGTTTACTCACAAAGCCAAAAGTAAATCTCACCAAAACATAGCTTCTGGATTGCGATGTGTAAGCATGCATCTTCTAGGGACTAGAAATATTCCCTGCCAACCGTTACAAGCTGGTGGCCCTAGCCCACTGATTTTAAAATCTTCAGTAATTTAAAGAGAAGAAAACACTGACAGGCCTTTGAGATCTCAATTTGAGAAAGGCGATTTAAAATCTTTTTGTATTACAAATATGTACAATATTCTATAAATCTATAAGTCAATTGCAAAATTGTTATCATAAAAATATAGCTTTATAACTGGTAAATAATTTTTTAGATCATCATGGAAAAAGAAACAAAATTTTTAACAATTTTGGAGGAACTTAATGATTCCTGATGATATTATTTTTGGATAAAAACTTAGTGGGATGATCTTTGATGTTCCTTTGATCACTGGGTTTTATGACTGTACATTCCCTCTCCTTTTTAAAAGTGGCTAAGATAGTCAACCCTGGTTTTAAAAGAGATGACAATAGAATGCCTAAGCGCAGCTGAAATGGATCTAGAGAGGAACAGAATTAGAAAAAAATATGAGAATTCTTCCACTCAGCCCCTTATTTGATCTTTAGATTAAGCATCATCTGCTTTAGTCTTTTTAGATATATTGCATCAGTAAGCATTTTAATATCATCAGTTCCAGAACTGTCATACTCACGCACATTTTAATTTTAATACATACTGTTATAATGCTATTAAAATAGATAATATAGCACAGGATATATATTATATACTCCAAATAGAAGAATGAACTTTTTGCTATTTCCTTTAAATGGATATCACATATTAGCCACATCTTGAAGGGAAAGATAAAATGTTGAGATATAAAGATGACACGCTTTGCTTTTCAGGAATTAAAGGAGACCTTGGTGATACAGGAGACCAGGGCAACATTGGCAAGACTGGGCCCTTTGGCAAAAAGGGTAAGCCATGTTTTATTTCTCTCTCACAGTGATTTAAAGCAAATCAAGCATACCCTTGATTTATCTGCAAGGTTTTGTGTCATAAAAATGATCCCGTTTCTTTCTTTGAAAATATGAGTGTTCACTTTCTTTATATCTTGGCTATTTCTTCCATACCTAAGCAATACGTCTAAAAAATTAAAAAGACTTGAGCAAAATTAAACAGAAATTCAGGGGCAGAATCAAATATAAATTCTGGTAGATCTCTATATTGGATTCTGTTTGGGGATCTACTGGTTATAATCCTTGATCCAATTAAAAGAGTGTCATAACCATGAAGTGTGTTCAGTAATGGAAAGCAATTATTCATGAAATCCAAGGAAGAAGAAGAAGGAGAAAGAGAAAGAGGAGGAGGAAAGGAAGAAGAAGAGGAAGAAGAAGAGGAGGAGGAAGAGGAGGAGGAGGAGGAGGAAGAAGAAGAAGAAGAAGAAGAGGAGGAGGAGGAGGAGGAGGAGGAGGAAGAGGAGGAAGAGGAGGAAGAG
>NW_011888835.1:7644361-7661436 GCF_000151845.1 Pteropus vampyrus
TGAAGTGTGTTCAGTAATGGAAAGCAATTATTCATGAAATCCAAGGAAGAAGAAGAAGGAGAAAGAGAAAGAGGAGGAGGAAAGGAAGAAGAAGAAGAAGAAGAGGAGGAGGAGGAGGCGGAGGAAGAAGAGGAGGAATAGGAGGAGGAGGAGGAGGAGGAGGAAAAGAAGCAGCAGCAGCAGCAGCTCCCCTTTGGGAATCTATTAACAGAACGGGAACTTAAAGTATACAAATGCACATCCTTTTGTTTTTAGTCATATCCAGACCCTGTATGTAATTACTGCTTCAATATTATAAAGTAGAGATAGCCTCCTTTTTATTACTTAAGCACACTTCCTCAGTCTTCTCAATAAAGTCCACGATGGTAGCAGGTTCTGATTGCTTTTGATATTCAATAATTCATCCAGGCATTGTTGCACTTGGTTTGAAGATACAAAGCTGAATGAGAATCAAACTTATACCACTGAATAACTATATGACTACTACAGGACCCACGTGGCAGAGTAGACGAGATTGACGTGAAGAACTCTTGAAGAATAGTAACATGTTTATGGAAATGGGGAAAAGGCATTTGAGGGGGGATGCGAGAGGTACTTGTGCAAAGGTACAGATCAGGGGAAACTCGGTGTCTCGGGTAACAGAATTCTACAAGCCTTGTTGTGCCCTCCAGCCTTCCCCACATGCTTGAGCAGCTGCATATTAAACATGGGCCTCGCAGTGGTCCACAGCGTGTTCCCATAGGCAGGCTGATAAGCAGTCTGTGCAGAGGCTATGGCTCCTCTCCTTGCATCTTGTGGCTCAGTACTTACTCTCTCCCTACTCTTTTCTAATTCATTCCTTTGAGAAATTTCCTTCAGCCTGCATTTGAGGGCAGGGATACAGGGCCGTGCCATTAAAAAAAAATTGCTATGGATATTTTTGATCCAGTGGCTTATGGTATATTTGCCTGTAGCTGAAATCCTCATATCTGAGGAACAGCTATATGGACTCCTCAGAACTCATGGCTTTTGATGCAGAAGGTGTCTGTGCTGGATTTACCATGCAACTAATGAGGCTTCAGCTTAAGAGCCCCACCCTTGTATGGGTCCTCCTTAAGACCCTGAGAGGCGACTTAGCGGCAGGTGCACATGTCTTGGTAAAATCCAAAAAGTAAGGCATTTTAACCTCAACTGGCTAAAATAATACCTCTCAACATTTTTTAAAACTATTGTCCCCTCTTCTTGGGGGACATATTTTTTCTAATTGCTCCCCCATGGAATTTTAATACCACCCATGGGTTATTTATATATATTTGTTATGTATTGTGGTATGTGTTTATGATTTATATATTAAAAAGAGTAAGATTTCTTCCCCTCTTAAGAACTGACTTTTGCATCTTTGAGGTGATATTTTTCTCATTAAGAATGCGTGGTAGGTTCAGACTATATCTCCTGCTTCGACTTCCCTCCATCATACTTCTCCTTATAGTAGGTGGTTTTGGAAGTCGACACAAATATTTAGAGAGATAGATAAGAAGAACGTGAGTGGGGTGTTTCATCTGGACTTCATGGGATGTGTAGGTAGCTCACAGTTACTTTCATGTACAGTTAATAATTCCAATGTTGGAAGAGCTTTGAAAACTACTCCTACAACTTATTGTCCAGATCTATCCAAAGTCATGATGAAACGTGTGGAGGCTGAGATCAGATCATCATATGAATGTGTCCTGGTCCATCTAGCACGAGAAAAATGTGGATTGTGGAAAAGAAACAAGGTTTGAAATGCATAGGTCCAGAGCTAGTCTGTACAAAAAATTTTCAAATCTAACAGCTCATATGTGAAAAAGACTTTATAGAAGTAGTCTTAAATTTAACAATATCCTTAATTTACCTACATCATGATAACAAGTTTTAAAGGTAAAAGAAACTTCTTATGTTATTATTAATAGTAAAAACAAAATTCAGATTTCTGCTATAGGCCATGAGAGATTCCCCTGCACTAATCCTTTTTCTAAGAATATCTGGCAGAGTCAAGGGGGGAAAAAAAAAACGTATTTGAAGTCATGAGAGAGATGCCCAACTGAATAGGACTTTAGAGTTCATAACCTGGAGTAGAAAGGAACCACTCTAAGGTAAGTTATACATGCTGTACTTACTACTTTTCCTCTCAGATCATTCACCAATTCATACGTGAGGAAGCACTAAGAGGCTGGAGCAGAAAGTTGCTCAAACAGAATTGGTATTCAAGATCTACCAAAGTAGACTGGCCTCGAGAAATGCCACCCTTTTTTTTTAAATTTCAAAACTGAAAATTTCCAGTTAGAACTTCAGAAACTCTGAAAAACATTTAATTAAATGTTTTTAATGAATGAACATATGTTCATTCATGTTTTAAAACTCTTAGCAAACTAGAAATGGAGGAAAACATGAAATATGAGGAATATCAACAATAACAAAAGACTATTTAAAAATCGTACTCAGTAATGAGATATTGAACACTTCTCTCCTGAGCCTGGGAATGAGATGAGCACAGCCCTCATCATCAATTCTAATCAATATTATAGAAGAAGTTCCAGCCAAAGCAAAAATGCAAGAACAAGAGATAAGGGTCACAATCATTGGAAATGAAGAAATCAGTCACTATTTGCAGATGGCATGATTGCTGCACAGAAAATACAAAAGAATCTATAGATTAGCTATTATTGTGTTATTAAGTTGTTTAGATAGCTTAATATACAAAAATAAATTTTGTTTCTATATACCAGAAACAATTCTTTTATTAAAATTATTGGGGTGGCATTGTTTAATAAAATTATGTAGGTTTCAGAAACAATTTTAAATGAAATGAAAAAGATGCCATTTATTATAGCATCAAAATTATCAAATATGTAGGAATAATCACAAGAGAAATTAAAGAATATCTAAGGAAATGTAGGCAAAACTACATTCATGATTAAAATACTCAATACTGTTAAGATATCAATTCTTCCTAAATGGATCTATAGATTCAATGCTACTCAATCAACATCTCAGAAATAGTTCTCTTGAAATTTAATAAGCCAATTTAAAATTTACATGGAAATGAAAAGGACCAAAAATACCTAAAGATGATCTTGAAAAAGAAAAACAATGCTGGAAGACTTAAAACATTGAATTTAAACATTCATTATAAAGTTACAGCTATGAAGATAGTGTTAATTTAGTACAGAGACAAATAGATCAATGGAAGGATTAGAGCATGCAGAAACAGACTCCCAAATTTGATTTATGCAAAGTTGACATTACTTTGCAATGGGAAATGATGAGCCTATCAATAAATAGTGCTAAGTCAATTGAATATTCATGAATGCAGTCAAATATATGCAGCTCATAATGTATGAAAAAAATTATAGAGGTACACAATTCATTTATTAATTAAAAGGTCATGATTCGGGGTGAATTTTGTAATGTGGTGTTTGTCTATTTTTAAAATTTAGTGATTTCTTTTTATTTATTTCCTTAAAATAAGCATTCATTTTTGTAACCAATTTTTCATTTGTAATTTAGTATTATTTTTCTTAAAGAATGCTTCTTAAATTATATAAGCTTCACATAAACTTCATCATGGATCTGCTCCTGACTGTATCAGCTTCATTGAACAACTGGCTAAAGGGATGGACAGGTATAGCCAGAAAGTGGGATGTTGAACTTGAAGATTTCTGAGATGCAGCTGTGTTAGATGAGGTTAAGATTCCAAGGTTTGCCCTGAAATGGGCAGAAATGGAGAAGGAGGATAAGTCGCTGCCATTAACACATTCAAAATTTAAGAACATTTTTCAAAGAGTTATTCTAGATGTTGCATTTCCCTAGATTTAAGTGTGTCCAATCTGGATGAGACTCCAGCTAGGAGAGTTGGAGGTAATGATCTTGAGCCAAGTTTTAATCCTTTCACAGAATAAGACTAAGTAACTTGGGAGGGTGGTAGACGGCAGAGACAAGGAAGGGCTAAGAGTTTTAGTATGATTTTCTGAGCCTCGAAGTGGGTAAACTTCCACTAATGTTGGAAAAGTAACAGTCTGGGATGATAGAGTAAACTAACTTTATCTTCTTCAGGAGAATTCCTCATTCACACTCAGGTGCATATACACCTAGTGCATACATCTATCATCTTGCTCATCGTCATGGCTTATTAGTGTGTCTGTTTTGCCCTACAGACTGTGAACTTCTAGAAAGAACAAATGAATAAAGATTTATGGGTCTATTTGCTTAAATAAATAGAAGCTCTATGTGAATATCTTACTTTTTATCATTTTATCCTAATACCTATTTTATAGTAGAAAACTTCTAGATGTTGCATTAAAGATGAAAAAATGAATGGTAAATAGATGATTTCCTATGATGTAGCCCTCTTCTCTACTTATTTCTTAAGTACCACTTTCCTTTAACATCAGTTTCCACCACTGACTAAGATTTCTTTCTCCTCCAGAGATGCCATCAAAATTTATGAGCATGTCCTGGAATTTCAAAAAAATGGAGGTACAGTGTTCTGGCTCCCCTGGATTAATTTCATTTTTAATCTGTACTTTGAAATTTATTGTCCTCATTTTGTCAATGGCCCTTCTAAATTTTTCACTGACTCAGATTAATCTCAACTTTCTGAACTGACCTTAACGTTGCCACTTGCAGGAACAAGGTAGCTTTCCAAATGACAATATTTCATTTTACGAAGAAAGAATAATTTAGTATAGGTAAATTTAATTTCTTAGCAAAATAAAAGTTTTTACTTAAGTCGATAATCTTTTACAGTGAAAGCATTATGATTTTTTGATTGTTTATTTATTTACATGCAATCTCTAATTCTTCAATCTTAAGGCAGTTATTACAAACATGTTCCTTCTTGTGGGCCACAAAAAGCTTTTGTGTATGGCTTTAAAGCAGAATTTGTTTGGGGGAAGTAAACATCCTCCATCATAGCTAAGTATTTGATATGTTTTTGTTTATCATAACTCTGATTTAGGAGGCAGAAGCTAACACTGGTTGTACTTCCTCTATGAGTTAAGCGTAGAGACGATTATAATAAGATGACATTATCTACTCCATCCTCCTAATGATCTTATGATTTTAGATACCATTATTTCCACTTTAAAATGAGAAACTGGAGGCTTAGAGACATTAAGTAATCTGTCCACGTCTAGCTAATAAGTAGCAGAGCCAGGATTCGAGTCCTGGTTTTTCAGACTTCTACAGTCTTTCACTCTATCACACTGTTTTGACCTTTCCATCTGTAAAAAAGGAAAGGAATTTATGTCAAAATACTGGAAAGTAATCGCAGGGCTTACACTTTTTCATATTTAAAAAAAAAAAAGAGTTAATTGTTAATTCAAGAATCCTTTCCCCACACTACTGAGACCCAGCTAAAGAAAGGCTCTCGCTTCAGTGAAGGCTTCTATACTTGGATCCACAGCCATCTTTGCTGTCTCCAGATACCTGCCAGGCAGGCATTTTCTTCATTTTACTGTTAATACGTGAGAGGGATAGTGCTGTGACTCCCTTATGTGTGCTTTGTTTTTCTTAAAAAACCGTCATTTTTCCAAAGCAAATATTTTATTTATACTTGTTTTATGTCCATCATTTGGGCTTAGCTGAGAACTAGGATCATAGCAGAACTAGAAACAATTTTCATTCCATATTGAATTGAAATAGGTTCACATATTTAAAAAATACACTTTTTGAAAATAATTTAAATATTAAGCCATATTCATATGACCTTTCAAGTCCATATTGTTTTTGGTGGTGACGAGGACTGTCAGTCCTTTCGATTTTTGATAATATTTTTTGAATACTTTGTTTTCCTTCATTAAATCATTAGTTAACTCATTTGGGAAGCACCAGGAAACTGGGGAGTCAGAGATAGCTGGGTTTCAGCACCAGGAGTGACATTGAATTGCTGGATGTTATTGAGCATCTAATTTTGCCTTTCAGATCCTCAGTCTCCTCAGTAGTAGAATAAAGATAATGATAGTATCTAGCTCACTGCGTTTAATATAATATCTATATGTATCTAAACATTATAATGATAATATATATAAAGTTTCTAGAACAGCACTGGGCAAATAATTGGCACTTAGCAAATCTATATTCCCTTTCTTCCACTAATGTATTCTCAAAATCCATTCTTATCTCTTACAATTTACGTATAAGGGATGAAGAATTTGCAGGACACAACTTAAGTATGAGTAGGTCAGTCTCCCTCATCAGGGCGATCGGCATATTTCCATGCTTTTTTTCCCAGCTGCACGTGATCTCCCACCTTGCTCCCATCTCCCCCCACCTGCTGAAGATTTCATAACCGAGCAGCAGCGTCACCTCCTCAGGAGAGCCTTGCTTCATTCTTCCAGCTAAAGCACGCTCCTAGCTTTCTCCCAGAGTACGTCATCTCCATTCCAGGTCTTTCCTGCAACGTTTGTAGCATTCTGTTGCCATAGAGTTTTTGCTATGGTCTCATTTCATTCAAGTACAAGTTCTGAGGTGTCTTCCTAGTATTTAAAATACATTCTGGGTTTCGAGGACCTCCTCCTTCTGTCTGGGGAGCTAGCTTATGAATGTCTGGCATCACATGGGTCACTTTGGAAAGGCCTGGCAAATCCTTGGGGCCCCAGCAGGCATGCCCTTCTGGAAGATCGTTCAGGGCTCGTAATAAAGCACGTTCAGTACGTTCAGGGCTCGTAATAAAGCACTCAGCAAAACTGTCCAGTGGCAGTTACCAGCAATATGTGGTTTTCGAGCACTTGAAATATGGCTCGTCCAACTGAGATTTGTTGTAAGTATAAATATGTACATTAAATTCTGAAGACCGAATACCAAAAAAAGAATATATTATATCCCATTAATAATTTTTATATTGATTACTTATTGAAATGACAACATGTTAAATATATTGAGTTAAATAAAATATATTATTAATTTTTTTAAAAAAAGGATTCAGCAGCGATGAAGAGAATAGTTAATGGGCAGGCAACACAGGACACGCACTGGGTTTTGGAGAGGCTCTCGTTTTTTCCCTTTCTGTGGTTAAAGATGGAGTTAGGCAGAACCTCAGTGCTGACTCTGTTCCCCTCAGGTCATATACCTCGTTCCCTGGCCACACCAAACTCCTACTAGGGAAAGCCACATACTCTTCTCTAGCCCGGATGACCTTCATCCTGTATTTATCCCTTCTCAGTCCTTCTTTTTCTGTTTTCAGATCACCATTGAAGCATAAACTCTTTTTTACTTCTATCAGAGTCTTCTCTTTTGATTCTCAAAAACTTCAGCTGAACATTTTCTCCTGTAAATCAAAAAGTTTGCTTTCCATTATTATGTCTGATGTGGGCTTCAAGAGCTTATTTTGAAGTTAAAAAAAAAAAAATCAACATCTTTTTTCTCTCCGCTTTAATAATTCTGATTCTCTGAGAATTATTTTGTGGATGCCTTTGACTAAATAAAAAATTGGTCACATGCAAAGAAGAGTAGAAAGGAAAATTATCAAGGTTGATATTTTGGTGTAATATATTTGACACAACTTTATATTAGAGATTTTTGCACATATCGCATCTCTTCTAAAAATATGTAAAATGCTTTCAAGTCAGAAGTTTAATCTTGTCTCTATATCCTCTCAAAGTGCCAAGCCTTTTGTCTTGCACAGAGTAAGTAAATAGTAAATATTTGTTGAATTAAGTTGAAAAAGCACAATACATGATTTTGAAAATCCAAGGGCAAAGCCACAGGGAAGAATTTGGGTGCATAATAAACCCACAGGCACTGCAAGGTGTTAATCAATTGATCTATATATACAAAACAATGGTACTTTTAAAACCGAAAAACATGCAGAGAATTGTATTAGCCTTGTTCAGAAGGCCACATTATAAACATAGTTATTAAGATAGGTGATGGAAATTAAAATGTTTGTTATACATTCTCCTGAAATTCTACATTTAATCTAAATCACTTATGACTTGTTTGATTAGATGTACCTATGTGACCAACTCAAATTCAATTATTTATGTAAAACTAAAGAATACTACTTGGAGATATTGTGAATAAAATTTAAAAACTCTTTCCTCTGATTTTAGCTACATAAGGTATTGTCTGTCTGAAATGATTCACCATTTTATTTAATTGTTCTTTTTGTGGCTCTTGTTTTTATTCAGGGGACAAAGGAGAAAAGGGTTTGCCTGGGATTCCTGGAGGAAAAGGCAAAGCAGGTATGACAGCTCATTTTTCTCATTAGTTTCTGGCATTATTCCAAATGTAGTCATCTCAAAGATAGATATTTTTTAATGGAAAACAAGAACCCTTTGAGTATGCTTAACTTTATTTTACTGGGGTATAGGAAAGGGAAGAAGGTAACTTTCCTTTTCATTTGCTGATGACTTTCCAAGCCCTGGGGAAGGGGATGATGGCACATTCCATCTTGGGCCTATTTATTTCGAGGAGGCAAACCAGCACAACAGGAAGCAGCCCTCATTCTCCTAGACCTAGAGGAAAATCCCCCATGGCCTCAGCAACAGGACTGTGTCAGCATGCCTTACATTCCACCAGCATCTCAACCATGTACTGGCCAGCAGTTTGCCAGAAGCAAACTGGCCAGGTGCAAGAAGGCCCCGTAGTTATAGAACCTTCTCTCTGAGGGCCAGGGAGATTCTCCCTGAGCACTGAGAGTTTTATTTCCAGTGCTGTATGCAGAGTAAGAAAGTAAGTTGTTTTAGTGGCCTTCACTTGTTTCTGTCTACAGGGATACAGTGAAGATGAATTCTAAGAGCTGTTTTAAATTCCTTATATTTAACTGAAAAATAAAGCCACATTCCCCCGCCTCCCCCCCTTTGGCTAATAATCTTCTTTTCACTTTTGAACCACTTAAGAAAAAAGCAAACAAATGGTGTCATGAAGCAGCCGTTCAACAGAAACAATGGAATCATTTGAATTTCACATCATTTTCCTTACGATTTCTTCTTTGTCACAGTAAAAGTAGGTAGTTGAAAAAGGTATATGAGCTGAAGGGAATGAATGGCAGAAATTAAAATCATAGTTAATCCATAAATAGGATAACTGCTTCTTGAAATTGTAAGTTGGATCTATTCACAGGATTTAAACTTAGTCCTTGAAACATTCAAGCTTTACTCCAAACGAATCATCAGAATTAACATTTTATTTCAGCATGAAAGGTTTCTCCTGTCCTGGGGAGGTTGTGTGTGGGTGACCAGTGCAGTAACAGAAGAGAAAGCTGGCTAGAAATATGTTTTAAGAAAGCTGTAAACACTTGAGTATGAGATTGGGAAGTCACGTCCTGCGTGTAACAAAAATGCCAAATGGTTCACAATAGGTGTGCAGTGGTTTTGCATATTTACTCTTTTTTAAAAAAAAAATATGGCTTAGAATTGTTTTAAGTCATTCAAAATATTTTAAAAGATATTTTCTGAATTCATAAAGACACTATAAATTGGAAACTTAGTTTCAAATACAAGATTAAAAGTATAGCAATTCACAGAGAGACATAGCCAGACTAGAAAAAGATAATAAGTACTGGGAAGAGAGTGCTGGTTCCTTTCTGCATGTGTTTCAACATGAATTCACAGCTTTTGTCATTTCAAAGGTACTGTCTGTGATTGTGGGAGGTACCGAAAAGTTGTTGGGCAGCTGGATATTAGCGTTGCTCGCCTCAAGACATCTATGAAGTTCGTCAAGAATGGTGAGTATCTTCTCTTTTGCTTTGTGTTATTTATGTATCGATTTAGTGTCCTTCAAGTTTACAATTCTAATATTCCTAGCAGAAGATACCTCGGGTAGGGCCAGGGACTACTGAGATAGTGTCACCAGATTAAAAGGCCTTCAAAATGCTAATTATCTGCTCCAACTTCAGGACACTTCGGGTCCACTACGTATGTTCATACATGCTGCCCTGACTCTGTGCAGGAAAAGCTACCCTCTGGAGAGAGGGGAATGGTGAAAAGGGCAGAGTTTGGCAAGCCATGCTTGAGGAATAGGAAGAGACAGAAAGAGTCAGACAGAGCTAGCATCTCAAAAAATAAAAGTAATAAATAAAAAAATAACGACTTTCTTAAGTCTTGGAATAATAATTGTTATTATATAGGTGCTGCGATTAACCTGAAGCTTAGTGAGATTAACTTGCCCATAGATACAGAGCTAATAAACTAGAGCAGAGATCTCGATACAGGCCTTGCTGATTCTTCTACTCTCAGTACAAATCAATAGGGACATTATGCGTTTCTCTAAATGTTGCCACTTTTCATTTTAGTCATTTTTGTTATCCTTTGTCTATTTCCCCTTTATAGTTATCATTAAAGCCCTTAAAATGGGACTTAGATGCTCTCTTCTGAAACACTATGAATGAGGGAAATATTGTAGTTAATGTTACGGTTGGTTCCATTTTGTTGTACTTTCATTTGTCATAACCCAGCTATATTTGTTGTACATTATTAGGAGCACAGAGATGCCCTTTTGTGTTCATCCTCATCTTGTAATATAGAAGCACAGGAAATGCTTGATATTAACTAACTACCCTAATTATAGTTCTGGTTATAACCCACACACAGGATGCTGTCTCTAACACGGCATAGACTCTCGTAAATCAAACAGACCCTAGAAGTTCAACATTGAGCAATAGTTCTTAACATTTGAGCAGTCACAAATTTCTTTGTGAATTTTAATTGATGAACCCTTAAAAAGTATACGTAGACAAAACATGAATACCATATTATGACCTCAGGTTGATTCTGAGTCCGCGTTTCTGTTTTGAAGCTTACTCAGTAGCTCAGTCTACTTCATGTACTTGGAGTGAAGTGTAGACAGTCTCGATCGATGTGCATGTTCACAGCCCAGGAATTTGGCACAAAGTGGAAAAACTTCGGAATTATTCCCATATCAGTTCAATAAGCTTTTATCATCCCTCGTGATGTTAAAAGCATCAAGTCAAAGATGTGGTCATTGTCCTCAAAATGTTCACCATTTAGTAGAAAAGATACACAAACGTTAGAGCAGAATGTGTCACGTGCCATGAAGTGGAAGGGACAATAGAAACGTAGGGGACAGGAGCCCCCAGTGTCTGTTCAGCATTGGAAAGGCGCCTATGGGAGAAAACGCTTCCACCGAGCTCTGAAGGATGGATTGGAGTTTGCCAGGTAGAGGAGCAGTGAGACGAATTTCCAGGCACGAAAGACATCGAAGGGAAAGAGAGAAGGGCCTGTTCATGGGACTGTAAGTACGGCCGAAGCATAAACAAGGATGGAAACAGTCTGAGACGAGCTGAGTGGCAGTTCATATAACAAGTCTGTCAAAGCAGCTTTCTGCTTCAGAGTTCTGTGGGAAGTTAATAAAGAATGGCAGGGAGGGCAGACGGGAGAAGTTTGTTCTCCGTTTGAAAACTAGAAAGGTGGAGAATATATCAAACCAGTGCTTACCTCCTAACAGGGCCTTGCAAAATAGTTATCGAATATTGAATAAATGAAATCCAGCAATATTATATACTTGTCTTGTCCCCTACTGAGATACATAATTGCCCTCATCTTTTCCTCTCTGCAAAGTCATAGCAGGGATTAGAGAAACCGAAGAGAAATTCTACTACATCGTGCAGGAGGAGAAGAACTACAGGGAATCCTTGACCCACTGCCGGATCCGGGGTGGGATGCTGGCCATGCCGAAGGACGAAGCTGCCAACACACTCATCGCCGACTATGTCGCCAAGAGTGGCTTCTTCCGGGTCTTCATTGGGGTGAACGACCTCGAGAGGGAGGGGCAGTATGTGTTCACGGACAACACTCCACTGCAGAACTACAGCAACTGGAAGGAGGGCGAGCCCAGCGACCCCTACGGGCAGGAGGACTGCGTAGAAATGCTGAGCTCGGGCAGGTGGAATGACACCGAGTGCCATCTTACCATGTACTTTGTCTGCGAGTTTGTCAAGAAGAAAAAGTAACTTCCCTCATACTACACATCTGTTATTCCCCGTGCCTACCACTGCAGTTCTTTTTATCCGTCCTTTTCTTCCTAGTCATACTACATTTGTTCTGCCTCAACATTTGTTCTGCCTCAAGACAAGTGGGAAACGCTAAACTGAGGTTTGGAATGTCCATTGCCATGCTCTCCGGTGACAATTTTGAACATTTTTATACACGGTATATTGTTGAGCCAATAGTCCACTAAGTGACATGGGTCCCAAGAGCGAGTTTGAATTACTAGTTGTGTGGGAGGTGGTTGTCTACGTCTCAAAGAAAATGTTCTCTTAGCATTTGCCCTGCCCCCTTTCCCTAGAGCCCTAAACCTCTCTCTAACTGGCACAGTGGCTCATTGGACAGCTGGTTGGTGATGACTAGGGTGACCCATGCTTGCCCAAAGTCAGACATGTAGCGGGGGCCTTCTGTTAGAAGTGTCAAGATATTATCTTTCTTTGAATCCAAGGCCCCATTTTCTCTGGCCAGGCACCCATCACCACAGCCACAGTTGCAAGGTTCTCTTGTTCACACAACCATAGAAACACTTTCAACTCCAACCTCTACATGACAAACTTCTACCCCTGTGACCTGCCCCAGACAATATGGAATCACGCACACTACTGTTGTGCTTCTGATCTATAATCTTCACTGAAGAACATCAAGCACTTGGCCCCATCTCTGTAGGCCCACAACTTAATCCCAGGCCGCCAGATAATTAATTCTGATTTGAGGAAAAAGGAACTTTAAAAAGGAAAAAAAAAAAAGGGTTTGTTTCCAAACAATATTATTTATAATCTTCCTGCTAAATTGCCCTCTGCTATTAGTATGGCTCCATTTTCCCTCGTCTTAAGTTTACCCATATCAATGTGACTCCTTTAGGCATGGAGAATGAGGGTTGGGGTTTGTGAAGCCTTCGGAAAACTATAGAAGCTTCAAGGTGCTCCCAATATCAAGTCTCTGAGTTCCCTGCCTCTAATATGTCACTCATGGTGACATTTCTCAGCAGGCCCTTTACTTTTCATAACTGTGTTGTAAAATCTCCATACCAGAGATGCCCTCTCTAGTACCCTGACATCACAGGAATGTGTCAGGCGTGGAGTTTGGAACATGCCTAGGACTTGCATTCACTGAGCTGATGAAATTCACTTTGAACTGCAGATCAAACCTCTAAGCAGCTTTCATTTGGAATTTAAAAATAAACAGTTCAACAAAACTCTAGATTATCCCCTTTTAAACTGCTACTCCAGTTATAGTTTGAGACATATGATTAAAATGCTGGCAAAATGGTTAATGAACTTAGAGAAACAGATCAACAACATATGTTCACCTTAAACCATCTGTTCATGATTTCACCCATGACTAACTCGTTATGAGATAGGATTTAATTAGTTTATTTCTGTGAGTTTAACGAGGGTCACAAACTCAAGTGCTACAGGGGCCATACAGATGACAGAAATAAATGAAGTGGAACAGGTGGAGACCCTAGTACCCCAAAAACGGCTTGCCCATCTAAAAGAACCAGCTGCTCCTCAGTGGCTGCTATTTTTGCCATGGAAGACCCAATGTCGCTACATGCTCTGATATTTCAAGAGAAATCAGAGAGCTGCAACTTTAGAAGATATCTTTATATTTTTAAATATTGGCATCTAATCAGTTTTTAACCCAAATTTTAAGTCATGCAAAAACAGTCTGCTAGCCTAAATCATGACCTTTCCATTTCTCACCTCTCTGGGAAAGTTCTGAAGGTTTTAGCCATATCAAATGACATTAAGATACAATGACATCAAAGTCAAGATCTCTCATTAATACCTCATTCAGTCAGCTCAATGCAGGCATTTGTTCAATGTTTGCCATTCATCAAGTTAATAAACTAGTTACTTTATTCAGACTTTTGAGGCTGTGCCATAGGCTATTTTGAAGGCAGGGCAGTTTAATAAAAGTTACAAAGAGGATACCATATTAAAACCAGTATCTTTGGGTAGAATGCCTGCCAAGAACATGAGGAAAAAGAATCTAGAAACACTTAGAAGAAAAGAAAAGGAAAAGAGGGAGAGAGAGATGAATAGTAAACATCACATAAGATCTCCACTAGGATCCATATTCTGATTTGTTCTGAGACCCCACAGGATGAAGGTTTATTGAGTGGATTGTAAGTTCTATTATTATTTCTATTATGATTATTATAATAATAATAACATTTTTTCCCATGACTCACCTTTGCTGCCAATGCTTCCAAGAGAAGATGACAGAGCTTCAAAGAATAGGATTCATTCTGCAACCTTTCCTGGAAGAAATTTTGAAGGCACTACACACTTAATTAGATCTATTATAAAATTTACTTTGCGTTCTACAAAATAAACACCTTTTCATATCATTTTTCATGTGATCCTGATAAACTTTGTGAAGTACACAGGGCTGACATTTTAACTGCCATTTTCCCAATAAGAATACTGAGACCCAAGGAAGCAAAGTAATTTACCAGAATTAAACCATTTGGGGGAAAAAAGCCAAGGCAGTGTTCTCTCCAGCTTCTGTTTATTGCTCTTATATTGAATAGAAGTTCATCCACGATTCCCTCATGATAACAGAGGCTCAAATAATGTCTCTTGATTACTTTCCAAAGATAAAGATTAGGATTAATGGAGACGCTGGGGATTCAGAAACTTACCTTACGAATATGGTGTTCGCTGGTTTATTTTTCATTCATGAATGTCTATACGCGGCCTTAGTGTTGAGGAGGTGACTTAGTACAGCATCACTACAGTTTTTCAGATAACTACAGCTATAGAGAAAGCCATGCAGATATATGATAATCAACATTTGCCCCAAATAAAATGACCACAAAACTTTTTGCCCCATAAAAGAACTCACTAGAGAATTCCCTTAAATAATTAGCATTTAAAATCAATTTTATTCTCAAAAGTTGAATTTATATTCAACTTTTCAGTTACAATCTAGACACTGTCCAAGGATGACATAAAGGCTGCAGAAGAAAATTTAATAATGTATTCACAATCTCACAGCACAGCCTTATCAAAGCAACATATTCTATAACCAGGCAAGAAGAAATATCTTATGTCCAGAGGCATTGCCCAAACACTGTAGAAAGGTGCACATCCTGTATTGAGAGAGATATAACAACCATGGATTAAGCTTTGGACAACTCACCCACAAAAATGGCTACCATTTAAAAAAAAAACATATTTTGTCCTGCTTAGATCTGTGTTATCCAAATATGAGCTAATTTGATTATTAACCAATTAATTTTTACCTCTGGATAGTGTACCTTTAGACAATAAGACATCTGTGGAATAGGAAAAGTTAATTAAACAGTAACGCCCACTGCATCATCAACAGATGAGACAAAATGTTTGCAGGTATTATCTCTGATGAGAGAATCACGATTGGATTCCATGTGAGGTTACACAGGTTTGAGTGTATCACTTTGAAATTAAAAATCTAGGTCTGAAGTCATGACTACTTTGAATTTCAATGTCAACTGAGCCACTTACTAGCCCTATTAGAGAAACAATTTCCATACTCTCAGTCTTGTTTTTCAAATCTGTATATAGTTCCTCCTTCCAGAGTGTTGTGATAATAAAGGACGTAATATATAATGAGGCTAGACTTGTTATATGTATACAATAAAACAGCCATTACTACTGGCTACATGTTGAAAGGAAACAAGACATATTTTAAAATAAATAAAAAATTACTTTAAAAAATGTGTATATGGCATGTATACTATATATGTTTATATACACACATATAGGTGTATATAAACATATGTGTGTGTGTGTGCGTGTGTGTATATATATATACACACCTATATGTGTGTGTGCATCTGTGTTTGTATACATGGGAAGGTAACTTTTTTAATACTCATTTATCTTTAGGGCAGCGAATAAATCTGCCATTTTGGGCTGCTGATATGAATTAGAGCTGAGGTTCATAACTAGATATGTTTGATTCTGAAACCATCTATGCTGTCTCTAAGACGCAGTTCCTCTGAACCTGTGTTTAGCACATAAAAAGTAACCATATTTTAAACTTAAAAATAAAACCATTGACTTGTATTACCTTGAGATCATAAGGCCTTTATACTCTAGCTAAATTCTTTAAAATTTGAGGGAGAAAAGAGTCATGTCCTTTTGAATGGAGATTAAAGGAAAGGAATACATAGAAATTGTATACATAAATCTTTTTAAGAACAGTGGACTTTCTGTTATTGCACCGCTAACAGATGGTCATGCAGTTCAGATATGAACATTTTTGGTAATTTGCTAATCTCATTATAATGTTTTCCTTATAGCGAGCATCTCTCTAATTTCTACCCACTGTCCTGCCTTTTGTTGTTTATAACTGTGAGAGGTCTGGCCCTGAGACAAGCTGGGACAGGCTCCTAACGAAAGTACAGACAGGTCAGGGAACAATGTCCTCACTGTGGGATGGTTACTAAGGTGGATGTCCAGCTTTATACATCTCTCTAAACCTAGATAGAAAGTCCCATATCCACTGAATTCAAATTTTGAACTGGTAAAGACATGAGAGGCACAGATATAGAGCATAAATAGTATTTGCAGTCATGTGGGGCATCTCAATCATAAATAATCTTTTTATTAAGGGGGTACAAGATGAATAGGGTTCAACTGCCAGGGGAGGAGGCTGTTAAGAGGTAGACAGTTTGGTAAGGCCCCATTGAGATGGTTCAGGGCAGGTGTCCAGTGCCAGTGGGAGAATGAAGTCAAAATGAGAGTCTCGTGCATGAAGCTACGTGGTAAACAATTGGTTTAGGTCAATAGCAGAGTTCATTAACTCATTAATTCATCAAATATATTTGTGGAGCATTTAATATGTGTTAAGTGGCAGTATGATAAGGGCTGGAGAAGCAATGGAAATGAAGACATCAGGTTTCTAGCCAGGCAGAACTCCCCTCAGGCTCTTTAAACATCCAGCCTACACACTGAGCCCCAAGATTTAATTTATTGTCAGGAATGAAATCTATAAACACTCTATTTTGATACCTCCTTCCTCTTCAAAATAACACCTCTTCAGAGATTTACTGAAATAAATTACATAGGACAATTTTTTTAAAAAGTACCACATTACCCTTTCTTGAAGAGCAACGCC
>NW_011888835.1:7663056-7694288 GCF_000151845.1 Pteropus vampyrus
GTGCACTGGGGAAGGTCTGGATGTCTGCTTTCTATTTCCGCTTTCACTTTCTCTCTGTCAAAATTGCTCTCTCCAAATATTCTAGGACCATAAAGAGAAGTTAATCTCTAATCCACCTCCTTTTGAATCTATCAGCCTAAATTTCTTTGTTCTCATTAATGAACGTGCTCAATGACTCTGGTTCTTTGGCCACCATGAACCAGGCTTAACGTCAGCTCACTCTGACATGAGGGGAGCGCTGTGCCATCCTTGTTACCTTTCCTCCCATGTAAGCTATTAGATCATTTTGACCATCCAGCTCATGATGATGAACATCTTAAACCCACATCAAAGAAATCAGGGATGAATTTGAGGACTGAAGAAATACAACTCATTGATACTTTATTTGTTGCCAAGAGTAATATCTACCCAATGACACATCTGAGCCAGTTTCCTTTCTATTTCTTGCTAGGATTTACTCTAGACAGCGAAAATGCTCAGCAATGCCACATGGATAAGTAACACTCTGTCTGCGAAGTCCTGAGCAGTCGAGTCTCCTCCTCATCAAAAGGCCTGTCAAAAACAACTTACACTACTATATAAGACATTAATTCTGCAGCTCAGCAAGCCATGTCATATATTCCTAAAGACCAGGTTCCAGGGCTTGAATTCTTCTGTGCTGGCAATTTTATAATTTCACTTTACTTGAGTCTGTGTCACAAGACATAAACATTTCCTGTTTATGATTTTTTTAGAGACTTTTCATTGGCAATCCTGGCCATAGAGCACCACAGCAATCATGGGCATAGAGATAGGATTTGCAGGCACAGAAATGGGTGAAGTTGCTTAGGATAAGAATTTTTTGTGAGGAGAGCTGATATCCTAGGCCTGAGATCTGAGTTATTCTAATATTCAAAGGCTGAGAAGAAGGGAAGGGGTGGGATTCTTAAGGCACATTGATTAAGATTGGTAAGAGAAGTAGTAATAGAATCAGAAATGTTTCAAGAAGAAGGGAGCAGTTAACTTTATTGAATGTCTCTGTTCAATTAAAAACAACGATGAAAAAGAACTTATTGGATTTGTCAACATGAAGTCATAAAGAACTTAGCAAAAATGTCTCAAAAGTATTAGGGAGACAGAAGACAAAGTAGAGTTGTGTCGATGGGGAAATGGGCTGCAAAAGAAGTAGAGACGGTATACATAGATAATATTTTTAGGAAGCTTGCCCGTAAAGGAGAGATCACACTCTAAGATCAAGAATGGAGGTTGGGCATTGTCAATCAAAGTAATAGCAATAACTGATATAACGAGTGCTATGATAAGTATTTTATATGTGGTTTTAATTTAAGCCACGAATCAACTCTGTAGGGCACATACTATCATTATCTCCACTTTACCTCTGAGTAAATTGAGGCACAGAGATTAAGTATCATCTGTAAAGTCATCGTGCTGGGGTTTCAATGCAGGCAGGCCAGTTCATTACTTGCGTTGTTAACTTCTGCAATGTTCTGTTACGCCCTGTGATAATGGGCATATTTGAAAGATCTTGAGTTTCTGCTATGGCTTTGCTACTTGTGTTCTATGTGAGTCTTCACAACTCACTTAACTTTCCTGAGCTTGGTAGCTGTGTGTACAACACACATATTGATGGATGTATGAAAAAAAGAAGAAAAAACTGTACAAAAACATTATCATTTTATACCTCCAGCAGTCATGAATAGGTTTGAAACTTAGGAACATTTCATCCATTTCTCTGAAGGAACAAATAGATATTTCAAAAATTCTGAAGACTACCCTTTTTTTTCTGTCCCTCAGAAGTCAAGGGAAAATATAGCTTCACATAAAGGAAATGATTCTAGTAGAGATTAAGTGTTCCAGGGGGCTCTGTTTGAAAACACTTAAAGTCAACATGATGAAGTTTTTGAAAAGAACCTTGAGAAGCAACTACTCCGACCGAGAAAAGGAAAAATAACATAATGCGATCCCCTCGGCTGGAGCAATATGATCCTGGGATGGAGGGTGACGGGAAGATGGAGAGCTCAGAGTCCTCATAAAGGACACTGTGAGTGCTGCTGGAGAGAAGCACGGCCTGTGCGTCCCACGTGGTGAGGATGTCAAGTCCTTTCTTTGGGATTCTGGAAGCATTTGGGTCCCTCTGCTGTAAAAATAGGATTGTAGACTAGAAAACTACTCCCTAGCAATTTTAAATGACCCCTATCTTCCTCTTTTATTTCTCTGTGTGTGAGGTACTTAACAGGATTGGCTGTTTTTATTTAATTTTAAGAATGAAACATCACTTATTACATGATGACAATAATTTTCTAACTTTTGCAGTTATACGGTCACAAAATCCTTGCCTCCAATTCTATCTCCTACTCTTATCGTCCTATAGAATAAAGCCACGAGTCCATAACATAGCATACTATGAAGCGTAGATATTTGATGAGTGAATACACACTATAATAATGCTTCTACTCACATTTTCAGCCCCTCTATTTGCCACCCCCTTCCAGGTACACACCTCCCTATCTACACATGTACTGCAAGTTTCCACAACTGGTTCTTCTCTCTGATTTGAGTATGTTGCCTTTGTGTATTGTTCTCTGATGTCTGCTTAGCAAACTTTCACTCATCCAGTGAAACGCAGCTCATCCATCTCAGATTCCCGAAGGCCCTCAGGGTTCCTTTCACTGCCCTTTCTCGGCATAGCTCTTCATGTTCCTGTCATGGCATGTTCTGTTGAGGACAGGGATTGTACCGTATTCTTCTTTGTAGCATGAAGGCCAAGACACTGTGTCCAAGAGATAAGTAACCAGTACTTGTTTGCTTAATAACTACCTTATAAAATGGTGAATCCAGGAATAGAATTCAAGGTCTCCTGGAGCTCCCTAGTCCTACTATGTACAGGCAGCATTTTAGGAACTAGGAGTGTTTTAGTCAGTGTCCTTACAGGAAAGAGATGGTCCATGTAAATGGGGTAATTGAGAAAAGTCAAAAAGAGAAACTTGCTATGAAGGTGTAGACAGAGTTAAGAGAACTCATCAAGGGACAATGAAACATGAGGGACAGCAATGGCAGGGCTGTGGGGCTAATGTGAGGGACAGGTACCAGGACCTGAGAGAATTCCCTGTGAGCCACCTGACAGGAACTATGGCCTTAGAAGTAAGAAAACAACCTGCTGCCAGAATCCAAGAGACTATTTTCTGACTCGTGACTCCCACTGCTCTCTGTTCTCCCTCAAGTGCTTTCCGTTAGCCAGTCCCAACCAGAAACCAGAGGGTAAAGAATCTAGTCGTGGGCTGTAATATTCAGCCTCCTGAGTCCCTGAATGTGGTAGCGCCAGATAGAGACGGAGTTGAAGGGCAAACAAAAATATCCAGCACAAAGAGTGAAATCCAGTTCTCTTCTTTAATGAGCAGAAGCTGATATGATTCCTAACTTTAGGAGCTTCCTAAATTTCTAAAGCAAAGGGAGCCAGATGTACTTTAATTCAAGAGTGTGGGCCACCCCATGGCATGTTCTGGCATCTCAGGTCTTTGAGGTCTCTTCTGTGATATGTCTAAAATAAAATTTTATAATTAATATAATTATCAATGTCATATATCAATGGAAATATATTATTAATAATTATATAATCACATATTAATGATATTAAATATACTATGTAATTATATAGTATTATGTTAATTATATTTTTATGTTCTCCAAAAAAATTACTAGTAAGTTGGTTTTTGTAAGTCCGTTTACATTCTAGTCAAACCTCAACACACAAGGCATGACTCAGAATTTTAGACTCAATCACAGTCAGCTCAGTCAAGAAAAAGGTCTAATGGTTACCGTAGAAACGCATCTCCCCTTCTCCCTGTACCACCAGTTCTGGGCCTGTAGCTCTCCTGCTACAAGCTTCAGCCCAGTACCTTTTAATGGAAAAAAACGAAACTCAACTCAGACTAACCATAGCAAGGTAGGAAACTGGGAGTCCTAGTGCCACAGCCGGATCATGGCTCCCCTGGATCCAAATTCTGACAGGGTGCTGCCTTCTTGGGTTCTCGTTGCTTTTGTTTGGCTTCTTTCTACGGACTCTCATCCCATGACAGGAAACGTGGTCACCTGCAAACCCAGATCCTCATTCTCCTACTTTACAACTCCAGAGAGAATACAGTGTGTCCTGCTGGCTGTGACACTACGTCTTTTTGTGGTCCTCAAGTAGCTCGGTCTTGGTTTTGTGGCCACCACTGTGACAAGAGAATGGATGAGTAGAAGGAGGTGAGTAATTATTCCATTAACTCATGGAATCTCTCTCTCTGTCTCCGTCTCTGTCTGTCTCTCTGTCTGTCTGTCTCTCTCTTTTCATCCATCCACCTAGAAATAGATACATCTTTGTATAGAGTAGTGTGTTGAAATGTGTTGATTTGAATTGAACTGAAGGGCTGAATGGGAGGAAAGGAAAGAAATTAAAAGGAATAAAGGGCATAGAGTGCCATCAGTCATCTTTCGCTCTGCCCAGGAGACATCATACTTCACAATTACTTGGAGTATTCATCCTTAGAAGTCCTAGGCCTGAACCTTGTTCTTCTATCCAGTGGCCTAAGACTAGTGGGATTTTAGATATAAATATCAGGAGGTAGCAATACCCATCTTGTTAAATTGCGAGATGCCTCCTACACCCCTTCTCTCCTTCTGTTCCCTCTCACCTCCCCGTTTCTCAGTTAAATTAGACTCACAAACTTGTTCTTGCCAAGTGATTCAGCCCAGGGCAGCTGAAGTACGTCAAAGCTGCAAAAATAAATGTATTGGCAGTTCCACATCTTATCTCAAAAATTCATTGAAATGTTGCAATCTAATCCACACCATATAGTGTGATTTTAATATAAAACAATGTGTCTACCAGGTGTTTAAGGAAAACTGGTGGTAGAGAAATTCAGGCAATGTTTCTCCTGGGCCCAGTGCTCTGAATGCCTCGAGCCAATAAGCAAGGCTGTGCTTAGCGAAACCAAACATGGTAAGACCAGGGGGATATATGCCAGCCAGAAATCAATTCTATTGTGCCAGTATCACTTGTATATTTACAAAAATTTCAATTTCCCTGAGTCTTTTGACAATTACTAGAAACTTTCTGAATGGGGAACTAGCAATCATGGTTTTCTGAGAAGCAACTGCCTCGAGGTGTTTTGAATTGTTATAACGTCCCTGGTGATCTTATGGTCTGTTTTTTTTTTTTTTCATCAAGTTGACATTTTTGAGGTGAAAAAGGCTTTTTTTTTATGAGTTAAAGTAACACATTGCTGATACATCGACACATTATACCTGGCAATTTGACAAGGCCACCAGCTATTCTTCATCGTTCTCCTTGGCCACATCTGATGGAGGTGTTAGACACCATTACTTCTTTGGGGATTGAACAGCCTTCGAAGACTGACTCTCCTCCTCAGAAGTTTGGGGCCTAAGGATTGTGTTAGGTCTCATACAGTCAAAGAATTTTTTAAACCAGAGTTGTGGTTTCTTCAGCAACTCAATCCCTTCGAAAATAAGTAGGCTTGATCTCGCTTTCAATCCCATGTGCCAGCAACCACACAAAATGTTCATTGGTAGAAACAACTCTCCAACCTGCTTCCTTACTCTGTGCCTGCCCTGCCCCACCTCCCAAGCCAACAGCCACTTCTTTGAAGCTCTCTGGAATTGTAGGTGAGAAGTCTGCACACTTCATCTAATCTTCACTCCAAGATCACTTTGTTCAACTGAGAAGTTTTATTAGACCTTTTTTTTTTTTTTATGTCTTCTAACATCTTATCGTTAACTCTTTGATATCTTTGAACATAGCAAGACCCAATTTCTGGACTTTATTTTCTTTCAGTTCTACTTATATGCTGGCCAGTATTTTCCGCAATTTGTTTTTTTTTTTTTTTTTTTGTAATAACCCTGCCAAAGGCAGCCAGTACACACTAGTGCTTTTATCCTATTCACACATTTTCCCCAATTCCAATGGATAAATAGTTTCTCTGATATTGACCTTCTTGTTGCCTAATAATAAGGCCAGTGCCATATATTATAGCTTTACTTTAAAGCAATTTGATTCAAAATACCATTTTTTTTTTTTTTTTTTAGTGAAGATACACTAAGGTATGTATAAATCAACGTACCCTCACAGCATAGTGGTTTATTGCAATAAAAATTTATTTCTTATTCATATAATGACTGAAAACGGTTTGGGCAGCCTCTCCATCTCATAGTGGTCTCACGTGGAACCCCTGGTTTTCTAGGTTGCCACAGAAGACAAACGAGAGAGCTAGGGGTGCTGTGCAGGTTGATTTTAAAGGCCATGTCTGAAAAGAGGGTTGTGTCGTCATTGCCTACATTTTTCTGGCCAGAATTCAGTCATTAGGCCCTATCGCGTCGTAAGGCAAAATTTAGGAAATGCAGTCTTTCTGTGTAATCTGAACAAGGAAATGTCGTAACAAACACATAACATTGTCTCTGCTACAGGCACTGCAAGCTAGCTGGTAGTTAAGTATACGGGCTCTGATTTCACCACATATTGGCCATGGGGCGTCAAGCAAGTTGTGTGCTTCAGTTTTGTTCTCTGGAAAATGGGGATAACGATGAAAGGGTAACCACATCAAAGGGTCATGTGTGTACATATATATATACACACACACATATAATTTTAATATATATAATTAGGACAAGCCTGCTACACAGTAAGTGCGATATAAGGTTATATAAGTGTTACATAGCAAATTGTTGACATGTCAGTGAAGAGCACACTGGGATAATTGTCATATGTGCCATTTTATAGTAAGTCTAAATGACTAAGAAGTCAGATATTTTTAAGTCCTAGACCACATGGCTCTACAGCCACAATAATGCATACCTCATGTCTCATTTTGTGTCTTTTTATTTTGTCTCGTTTCAATTTTGCATGATCGATTATACCTTGTATGCTAAACCAATGGGATGAGACACAAGTGAAAGTTTTTCAGATGAGGCTAATCTGGTTCTCACTCAAAGAATGTTCTTCCTAAAGGCTGTAGAGAACTTATCTAATTAATGACTGCCAAATATACCAGGAAGTGAGTCTGTATGAGCAAATGCTGTCTTTCATTCACAAAATAATTTATTCATTTACCGAAACATAATAAGCATTTAGTATGTGCCAGGCACTGCATTAAACAAAAAAGTTATAAATAATTGATTCTCCTTGGAGCGGTAGAAGCAGATTGTGCGCCTATCAAGTAGAATTTATTATTATCCATATTTTTATAAAGAAGAAATTGGAATTTGAAAAGATATCAAAGATGCTCTACTTTCTCCATTTCTCCACTTGACATTTTCTCCACTTTCCCCATCTTGGTAGAGTCATGACTTGCATCCGGGACTGTCTCATGCCAGCACCCACACTCTTTTTCCTCCTCCAGCCTGTTAGTCAAGGTGCTGACAAGAAACAGCTGGTGCCCAGAAAATGGGTAAGTCAAGGCGAGTTCTAAAAAGGAACAATGAATAAAACATGTGGGCAAAGTAGGGTAAAACACAAGAGAGAACATAGTACACTAGGGCTGGAAACCACTGAGCACTGTAAATACCTGTCATCCTGAAAGAGAAAGACAGGGTGTTGGTTACCAGAAGCCAGAGTGAGAAGGCTACCTGGCGGAAGAATTGTGGTTCAGGGCTGTAGCCAGTCCGATGTGATCCCACAGGGAAGGAACTGGGGCAATACAGGCTCAGTAAATTCTCCCTTTCATCTCCTGCCAGTGAGTCTCACTGTCTGACACTAGAAGAAGCTGGACAGCAAGAGAGCCCACTGATGAATAAGTTCTTATAGTTTAGCTTCCTGAAGAACAGAAGAAGGTGGGGAAAGGAGAAAGAAGAGTAAATAAATTTTAGGGGGGCATCAGAAGATATCCGAGGCGGAACACGGAGGAGAATGTGTCTGAGGTAGCAAACAAGGTAGCCATCACAACCACTTTAAAAATGGTGCGCTCACCTAACTCTAAAGCATTAAAAAAATTATATTAGTCAAGGTTTTACAATGGATTTAACTTAATTTTCATTGAAACAACCCTCTTTTACTATAACTATTACCCCAGTTTGTTAGTATTTAATTATTTTATCATAGTAATAAACAAGCTGGCAAAAACAGATTTGGCTCTGAGTAAGCGCACACATCAACAGGCGATAGCTGAGGTTTCAGGATACCCCAGATGTCCACTCTCTGCAAGAATTCAGTGGCCAGTGGAAAAAGGTCATTGTGATTTACCAAGTGACAAAGTATATCAGTGAAACCAGCAAATCAGATTTAAAGGGCAGAAAAGAGCTTCTTGTGAAGTTCTATGCTGAGCATCTGGCCATTTTTCTTGGTTCCTTAAATGGAGAAACATTCGTCTGACTAGAATTATTCTAAGTCATTTTTCTTAATCTTTTCTTCCTTATAGTATCAACAATCTTCAATTTCTTATCGAAGCCGTCATTGGTAGTTAACAGCTGTGCGGACTTCATGTCTGAAAATTTCATGGGTCAGCATCTCTTCCACTGCGTTCTTGGCTCATTTTCGCAAACCAATTTTGTAGGAAACATGAATGATTAATGAATCCTGTGTGGTGAACTAGCAGCTTGTTTGGTGTTTCTGACCTAGGTGCTTTAAAACTCATTACCGGTACCTATTGAAGCTTTTCTAATGGATTTAAAATAGATTTTGCTACTGTTAAAATGATTCTACTCTTATGTAATCTTGATTTTCATGTTCCTTGTTTATGTGTTGTTGCTTGTAATTGTTAGGCATCGTGAACAGACTTACCTTTTTCTTTTAAAGTCAATCTATGTTCAGGATGACAATTTACCATATTCCATTTAGAAAAGAAAGTTACAGGTCTAAGTGATGGTCACGTAACACAATATAGCACTTCTTTAATGTAGAATTTATGCATGAGCCACGTTTGTACTACAATAATGCCCTGAAATAATCCCCTCCTATGATGGATTTTGGTTTTTTGCTCAAGAACTTCTTCCACGTAGTTGTGAGGGGCTGGCCAGCATGACACTCTGCCTCTGTTTCTGTATGGGTGGGGCCTTGCTCTAGGCTGGCCAATCAGATAAACTACTTTACCCAACCACTGTGATTGGTTCAGGAATACACATGCGACTCAAGCACAAGGCCAATCACTTCTTTCCAAGGTTTAAATATGGATGATGGAAGAGATTTTGTGTCCATCTTCCTCTAAGAGTACAAACGATAAAGGCGATGGAAACCGAAGCTGTCACAGACACCTCTCCTTTTCTCGTAGAGGAATCCACCACACTACGACACAACGGGAATAATTCATAAAGATAATCATCTAATTTAGCACATGAGGAAATAAACACTCTATTACAAATCCTTTGACAGGTGGATATTATAAAATACAGATTCTTCCTGATTTCCTGCATGACTCGTTTATGGTAATTTAGACTTCAGACTTTGAGGCCATAGACATCTGTTAGCTTAGAAAGCCAGGAAACCCTAATGGGCTTCCCACCAACATTGTATTCAGTAGGGAAGGAAAATCGGGGTTAACAGAAAGAGAGCAATGAATGAGAATGACTTGGAAGAAACACAAAAGAAGAAGAAAGAAAAAAACAAAATTAAAACCCATAAACAATAAGCTACCAAACATGGATAGAAAACCAAATTGTAATCAAACTTGGTGGCTGCTTAGAGAATTAACATAAGTGAAAGACAGACAGTAGATAATATTTTTTAAAAACTTATAAAGTCTCGTGTTTATAAATTTCAAGATTCCAGAAGGACTGATGATATCAACAGCCAAGAAATATTGTAGTCAGTCAGAGAAATTGAATGAATTAACAAAAATACCTCAAGTGAGTAATTGGAATTGCACACTGCAAATGGAATATCATATGATCTACTCATATTCTTGATGGTGGAATAACTTTGAACATACAATATCTATGGTAAGAACTTCTAAAGACTTTGTCACCAAAGATGACAAAGTATGGCAAACTTAAAGTGATACCCCAATACACAGTTGAGGCAAATCTTTCTTTTTATTGATACTTTGTGCATTTGTTTAAGGAAATCTCATTACCAAGAGGAAGCAATTATATAGACAAGATTTAGAAAGAAAAAAAAATGGATAGGATTATATCCCAGGAAAAGTGAGTGACAAAAATTAACTATTTTAGAGGAAAATTTTATACATTGAGTTATTATAATTGCATTTTTTTCTTCAAAAGAACATATAAAATGTAAAAGAATTTTTGATAGTTGAAGTGGTTTTTATAAATGTGAATTATGGTGTTGTATTACAAAGTAAGAATCCCTTGAGGACTTAGAAGGTGTTTGGAGCTTTTTACTAACCCAGATGTCTGTGCTTCCAGAATTTTGGTGTCTGGACTGTTTGTTTGTTGTTTGTTTGTTTGTTTAGCTTTCTTCCTGTTGAGTTGCCACTTAACTTCTCCCAATTATTATTTGAATGCCTTTAGTATCTCAATGGCTGATCACTACATTTCAATGACCAATTTACTAGGAAAGAGGAATTGTGTGTCAGCTAGAATTAATGAGTGAAAGTTTAAAGCCATCCTTTAGTAAAATTCATTGGCTTTCTAAGGTGTGCTATTTGCCGGCTGCTTAAGATTCTCAGCAAATCTAATCTCTCTCCGTCCATCTTGCTTGCTTGTTTGCTCTTACTCATGTTTGCGCATCTCTCTGTGTTCTACATACAAAAGTAGCCTCACGCTTGATGTTGAAATATGTACTAGTGTGTGTGCATGTGTGTGTGCACACTGCACACACACATGGTATAAAGTATAAAGCATGTAGTATAAAGTAAAGGGGCTGTTAGTTTATGATTTCATAATAGAATATTATAACTACATTTATATACTTGATGTGGCAAAGAGAATGGGAATAAGAAATCAAAACAAAAACCTCGATACAGAAATTCTAGACTGATGGCAGTAATAAAGTTCATATTCTGAAATTGCAACTATAAAAGAATTTCAATGTAAACATCGAAAATGATTTGAAGGAATATTTGACCCACACTATATTCTATAGTATTTCCAAATTACATGAACTAAGAGCTTTTGGCCATGAAAATTTAGTGCCTTTTAGCAAGCAAATGACTAATATGATTTATGATATTTATAGAATGATCTTTATATAATAATCATGAAAGGTTTGAAACTAGGGACCAATTTTGTTCATCTTTGTCTCTCATCCACACATAGTCTAGCATTGCACATAGCAAATGCTAGAAAAAGGCTTATCAAAAGAATGTTTGTCAACCTTATAAAAACTCAAAACACATAGCTGGCTGCCTAGCTATATAGATGAACATACGCATACATATATAGATAAATGTATTGGGAAAAATCCTTCATTGGTTATCCAATTAATTATAAACAAAATCACTTTATTCCTTGCAAGGATATTTATTGTCTTTAAGTTAAATTGATCAATAAGACAGTCTCTGCCTTGAAGAGTTTTGTAGTTCCTTTGAAGAATGTGATATACATTATGACATCTAAGGCTTGCTTATTTCTGCAACATTTGGCAGCATAGGTATTTTAAATATTAATAAAACTAAAATTCATAAAATTTAATAATATATTTCTCACATTTATTATCTATTTTCATTCAAAATAGTTGATGCAGTTTGTAAACTCTAAAGTATAGAATTTTAATTCCTCCTAATTTTTTTTGTTTTAAAGGAGCAAAACTTTAGTAAAAGACATAAAACATGACTTTTCAAAGGTTATAAAGTCAATATGTGGTAAATCTAAAATTAAAAATTATATTTCAGGATTTTACATTTAAAATTAAACTTCCATTCTGCTTGCTAAATTCATTTATTCTTTCATTAAGTGCTGAGGAAGTAGAGTATTATTTAGTGATGAAGAATTTATGCCCAAATTTCTTTCATTAATTTTGTATATTCTGACTTTGCGAATAACTTGGTTCAAAATCTTTTTCTTTTATTATAAGCTATTAAATGTCTGATTACCAGGATAAGTCTACTGCTCAAAAGATTTCAGTTTTAAAATAACTTAGGCAAGAAGTGCAGAAGTGTACCTGTTTAGGATATATAATCTGAGAAACTACTATTAAAATGAATTAAGCAAATGACATTTTGCATTGCCTAGAAACTTGTAAATCAACAGATAATAGTTTTACTTTCCCAAAGTACCATTTATTTCCCCAAACATAACATTAATCAAACTTGTAATCTCTTGTCCAATATTTATATTCACTGCTAGATTCTAAACCACACGAAAGCAGGAATGTATTAGTACCATTTGCCACTTGATGTCCAATACTACAAAAAAAAGTCTGACACATAATAGGCAACCCAATAAATATCAGTTGAATGAAACAAAAATGAACAAGTAAGAAAGTAGTATGAAAGTCCTTACAATCATTTATGAAAAATATGAGAAATTTCTAAATGCAAAAAATATTAAAACTACATCAAAAAATTAACTAAAATCTTTGATATATTTTATGTGTTATGTGTATACATATGATGTACATATATATATACAGATACTGATATATAAATATGTATGCAAGTGTGTATTTTGATGTCCTCTCTAGATTTTCAGAGTTTGTAGTATAATAATAATAATATCAATAATAGTCTACGGCCATGCCACCCTGAACAAGTTTGTCTGATCTCAGAAGCTAAGCAGGGTCAAGCCTGGGTAGTACTTGGATGGGAGACCACCTAGGAAGACCAGGTGCTGTAGGTGTAAAATAAATAAATAAATTAATTAATTAATTAATTACTAATAAATAAAAGCAATAATAAAATGTAGATAAACATCTGAGTCCTTACTATGTGCCAGGAACTACGAGTTTTACATGTACTAATTTATATAATTCTCACAATTGCCTACATAAATACAATTTTATTCCTATTTCACAGAGAAGGAAACAGCCGAATTCTATAGGTACTATAAAATAAATGGAAAGCTATTCCATCTTTACGATTTGGCCAGAATCTCGTATGGTTACAGGAAAAAGAGAGAAAGAGTGAGAGACAGGGTGGGAAGAAGAGAGAGAGAGAGAGGAGGAAGGAGAAATTCATTAATTTCACTAATTAATTAATTCCTGACCAGAACTGATTAAACACACATTAGTACAGAGCACTCCATCAGAAATTAGGTTATGCCATCTGTTGCAGGAAAAGGCAGTTTAATTGGGTGTGGTTCTGTAGCATATGCACTGCAGTACATTCCATTGATCACTGATTCTTTTTAATTTCAGGCTTGTTTCTTGTACAGAATGGACAGAAATGACTTTCTATAAACCGAAAACAGCAAATGGCACTAAATTATTCCAAGATTTCAGATATGCTGAAGAATTCCACAGAATCAAACTAAATTTAAGGATAACAGGTGGGAGTAGAAGATCCTATCACAGGAAATGATAAAGCAAGGTGGAGCTATCCATTGTCCCTTATGGAGTGAAAACTCAAAGTCTTTCTTGATATTAAACGGCAACCAAGTCCTAAAGGTGACAAACATAGAAGCCAAGTAACTTCAGCCAACGGAGCAAGTCTGTCAGCAACAGCTTTATATGCCACCTTCAGTAGAGAGTGACATTTAGGTAACAAATACAATTTATACATATATATTTAAATGTATGTTTATATAATGTACATTATAAATTCATATTTAAGCAAAATGTAATTTATTGATCTCTTCACATAAGCCGGGAGCCACGTGGAGACTCCATCTCAAAGCTCCTAACTGCATTTTGATGGTGTTATTATTTCCACACTGGGGAGACGAGGAAGTGGAAGTTAATAACCAACCCAGGTTACACATCGTAAGTGGTACATCTTCACCTGCACAGAAGCGAGCTGACTCTGCTGCCCACAGTGTTTGATGGCTCCACATCCTCTTCAGAAGCCAAGTTGCACAGGATGAGGGCACGCTGGCAGCTGGCCCAAATGCAGTTACCGTAAAAGCTGAGGGGGGAAGCAGAGAAATAAGGCAGCAGGTTATGACTGAAATTGGTCGGACTTGAACTAATAAGAGGTCCATCTGTGGCTGTGTGTAGCAGTGGGGCTGAAAAGGAAGAGGCAGACACAGAGCTATTTAGGAGACTGCTCAGAATTTAGTATCCATTAGCTGCACAGAGGCAGTTCAAGGGAAAAACAAGGGAACTCAGGTTCCTGGCTAAGTCATGAGTGAGCGTGTGCCTTAAAAATGCATTAAGATTTAGGGAAGTGGTTTGTTAATTCTTCCCACTAGGAAAATGTTGAATTTGAGGTAACTGCCATTCAGTTGGAGATACCCAGAAAGCAGGTAAAGACGTAGGAGTAAAACTCAAAGAGATTAGCCATACCTGTAGAAACCTATAGAAGAAGAGTTGTCAGGTTGGGGGTAAGGTGGACATTGAATGTGATTAAAGTCACTCAAAAGTGTACACATAGAGTGGAAAAAAAGATAGGGACCTAAAGAGAGGAATGCTAGAAATAACAGTATTTAAGGAGCTCTGCCATGCTTCCCAACATCAAGGCATGATTTCTTCAAGACATTCTTTACTATTTTGTCTTAATTATCAATCAACTCTTATACTAATAAATCACGTTTGAATTCCAATAAACATTATTTGAAAAAAATAATAAATAAATGTAATAAAAATAATAAACTCATATGTCATAAATATATAAAATAAATATAACACAATAAAATATATTATAGATATGTGACTGTAAAACAATATAATTAAATTTAATTTAATAAGTACTATCAATAAGTAACATAAATTAAATCAGTAAGTATAAAACAAGATATAAAAAATTATAGATATGCTTATCATAGACCTGACATTTGTGATTATTTGTTAAATGACTTTATTATAAAATATGAATTGTAGAAAATATTGAAAGTATGAAGAAACAAAAAATATCAATTATTTTACCACTTGAAGGTAAATCTTATTCATAGATTAATTTATTTAATTCCAGTAATTTGTGGAAAACATAAAATATACTTGTAATATTTAAAATAAAATAAGAATAATACTGTATATTTAGTTCATGTTATTATATTTTTATTTGCTTATTAAAGTACAATTAGTACACACTAAATGTCACACACTTTAGAAATCAGAATATGAAATAGCTCCATTACCTCAGAAAGTTTCCTCCTATCCCTTTCCGATTAATAGCCCCAACCTGTGGAAACCCCTGTTTTGATTTTGATGGCCATAGATTAGCTTTGCCTATTCTAGATAGAACTTTTTTGCCTATTCTACAAGCATATAGGATACACTCTTTTCTGTCTTGCTTCTTTTGATATACATAATGTTTTGGAGATTCATCCATGGAGTTACATGTGTCAGTAGTTTACATTGCTAGGTAGTATCACAATTTGTTTATCAATTCACCTACTGAAAAATATCTGAGTTGATTTCAGTTTGGGCTATTATAATAGAAAATAACCTTATGTATCTGTTGAAAGGACACGAGGGAAAGGTTTTCACATAGTTCATGGACACAGACATATGTTTTCACTACTCCTGCCTTTCAGAACTGTGAAATAATTTACGTTGCTTCATGCCACTGAATTTAATTTGTTACAGCAGCAATAGGAAACTAATACATTTTCTTTTATTATTTTCAGAATTGGCTTATTCTAATAGTAGACACAACGCATTAAAACTTCCCTAAACGCATTTCAAATTGCCACAGAAATTCAGATTAACTATAATTCCCAAATACAAGATACTTTAAGTCAGACATCTCTTTTAAAGGCAAAGGTTCTTAAATAAAGGTGGAGAGGGGAAGGAGATATGTATTTGTTGGGAGGTAGACATGAAAAACTACCAGCAAGTATATTTTTACTTTAAAATGAAACTTTTGTTTTTGTTTTTGTTTTTGTTTTTGTTTACATTTTAAATAGTAACTATGAGGTCCTGGCACGCTACTTTTTTTTTTTTTCCTTATTATGGTGACATTGGTTAACAAAATCCAGTAACTTATTCTTGATATAAAGATTTCCAATGATCTGAGAATACCTGCCATTATTAAACGTATTCAATTTTATAAAAATTAGGATATAATGGATGGTGAGAAAACAGCCTTGTTATTCCACTGCTCTAAAGGCAAGTCTAAGTGGCAGCAGAAGCCTTTCCTCCCACTGGCAATAAACACCTTTCTGTTCGTTTGGCATCTCCCACCTAATTCTCTCATGCAACAGTTTTACTTTGTCCCCATTCTTAAATGACGTGAGAGGCCACCTACTAAAATTTCTGCATTGCTCCCTTTCCTATTTACACTAAAACTTTACCTATCGTCACTGGTGAAAGTAGCATCTCCTTCAAGTATGGCTGAACGAGAACATGTAGACTGAAAGTAGGAGTTTTCTGATCGTTGGTCTCAAGTAACAACATAAGAACTAAAGTACATGGTGTTGATCCAACACTTCTTTATATATATATTATGTATTTTTACTTCCTTATGTCAAGAAACAGGTAATGCTTTACCAAGAATGTCGACTAACTGGTTTGATTAGTTTTATGTATTTTTTTAAAAATCGAATAAGAAGGAACCGTTTTGGTTTCTTTAAAGACTATGTATCTAACGCTTCTGTTAAACATTGAAAAATACGTTAAAGCACAATGATTTCATTGAATAGGGAAAAAAAGGAAAGGATTGCAAATTGGTCTTCTTACAAAAACATAACCAACTGTGGCTCTGATCAAGAATATAATTTTATGACCAAGCTCTTGTATCCTGGTTCATAAAATTTTCTGCATCAGTCCTGGAACTAAAAATTTCTCATACTATTTTTTTCCCAAGATAAATTTTACAAAGCAAAGATCGTAGTAATTTTCCATTTCCATGTATGAGAGTCAGGGGCCTGGAGAAAGGAAAAGTAGCTCTTACATTGTGGTATCAATCTCTTTTTCTTATTTTCTTGATGAATCACCATCCTATTAAACCATTATGTATAAAATGCTTATTGTGGGCATTATTCTGAGATGCCAAGCATATATAAAGAGAATAAGACACAGCCCCAGCTTGAAACATGCCTTAAAAGGGCAATAAAATTGATTAGATATTTTTAAAGATCTCAAAATCAACAGATGTAATGTACAGTATGGGGATCAGAGTTAACAAGACAGTATTATATATTTGAAAGTTGCTAAGAGAGTAGATTCTAAAAGTTTTTACCACACAAAAAGTTGTAATTGTGTGAGATGATGGCTGTATTAGCTAACATTATTATAGTAATCATTTTGCAATATATACATATATCAAATCATCACATTGTACACCTTAAACTTACATGATGTTCTATGTTGATTACAGCTCAGTAAAGCTGGAAATAAACAAACAAACAACAGAATCAATTTTGAATGATTTTGCGGAGGACTTACAAATTTAAAAAATACATATGTAAAGCCAACACTTCCCCCCCACTCAAGGACTATAATTAACCAGACTCCTTAAAGGGTGAACAACTCCTACAGGTTTGCCCAAGAAAGGCCCAGTTCTGAGAATGGAATCTCACAGGCCAAAATCCCCCTTAGTCCCAAGCAAGTTGGGACAGATTGTCCCCTTACTTATACATGAGCAGATTTAAGTAGATTTAATTTTAAAAGTACTCTTTGATTTTCTCATGTATGCCTAGCACCCTCTAGGGAATAGTATATGAACCCATTATTGCTCAAACCAAGCGTTTGGTCTTTTGACAAAGTAACACATAGAGTTAAATAGTATGTTTTAGTTTTGATCTCTTTACTTGAAAAAAATTTTTTTTTAAATTCAACACCTGAATTTTTTTTAAATTCAACACTGTTCGTATAATAAATTCAAACCTTCAAATCATCTCGTTCTCAGTTACAGTCCCTGCGGCAGCCATGTCACTCTGAAGCACGACGTTCTAGCCTAATCACTCTAGAAATGTCAGCTGAACACACGTAATTTATAATTGCGGAGGGAACAATAGCTTTGAATTATTTCACTTCGGGGCCTTGTATCTATATTTTTAAGAGACAGTGTGAATGAATGGATCTGTTTCTACCCTGATTTAGATGAAATGTTTTAGGACACGAGGGAAAGAATTTATACCATTTTCTGCAGTTAAAGTAATTGAGACCCTCACACAAACGCATTGACTCAGTTCAAGTATGGTATACATTAATTAAGATGAAAACTGGTGTGCTATCATTTGGTTTTCAAAATTGCACAATTTTATTGACTGATTTATTGACTGAATGAAATGAGGTCTCCGTTTCAATTTGGTCACTCAGGATTTCATATTCATGTTTTTTTCCTATTTGTATGTTTTCTTTTAAATCATGGTTTTCAAAAGTTAACAGATTAGAAAGTATTTAGCACATGGAATTTAATCTTGGTAAAATAATATTTAGCCAAAATGGAATCCCCAGATCTTTGAAAAGCGGCTTATGATTATTTTAAGTTCTCAATGAAGAATTCCTAAGGAAACATTCTAAGCAAAATAATTCACTAAAGACATTAAGGTTTTTATTATCAATAATAAAAATAACGCTGATTTGTTCCCACACTGAGATAGCGCATCTATATCTGATTATCTCGTAGACATCTCAAATTAAGCATGTCTTAAAAAGAACTGCTGACTTGATTTGATTATTTCCCAGATCAGTCCCCCTGCCTCCTATTTTCTTATCCTCAAGTCAGTAAATGGCATAACTCCCCTACCCAGTGAATGAATTATCATGAAGCCTAGGATGCAATCATGATGCCCACTTTTTCCTCTCCATTCCCTCACACTCATTGCCATCACGTCTTCCTTATTCTGTCATAAAAACTTCTGGAATCGATGACCTTCTCTCCATCTCCACTCCCACCACCTTAACCAGACGACCATCATTACTTTCCTGAGTCACTGCAAGAGCTTCCTAACCATGCACTCTCTACTATTGCCGGTGATAAATCCATACAACGTAAAAAGTATCCTTAAAATATACATCGGGGTCACTTACTATATGTACCTGTTTCAAAGTCCTACCATGGTTTTCTGTTGCACTTGGAACAAAATCCAAATTTCTAACCCTTGTCTATAATACCTTGAATGATCAGGCTTTTCCTATCATTTCAAGTTTATTTTCTATTGCTGTTTTGATGCGCTGCTCACTTTATCTCCATGGATTCTGTCTTAGGCTGTTCGGGCTGTTACAACAAAAACACTATGAGCTGAGCAGCATATAAATAACAGAAGTTTATTTCTCACAGTCTAAAGGCTGGGAAGTCCAAGATCAAGTCACCAGCAGATTCGGCATCTGATGAATGCCGACGTCCTGGTTCATAGACAACTGTCTTTTTGCTGCATCTTCACCTGGCAGAAGGGACAAGAGAGCTCCGGGTATCTCTTTTAAAAGCACACTAATCCCGTTCAGGAGGGCTGCATCCTCATGACCCAGTCACCTCACAAAGGCCCACTTTCAAAATCATCACAATAAGGATTAGGATTCAACGTATGAACTGGGGTGACTGGGGGCACAAACATTCATGTATGTATGTATGTATGTATGTTGTGTGTGTGTATATGTGTGTATGTGTGTGTATTATTCTTCCTCAAGACTAACTGCCCTTCTGGTTACTATACTCTTTTCCTTTCCACAGTAAAATTTCAGAGTTATCTATATTCACTCGCTGTGGTTTCTCACTTCTCATCCTCTACTTTTTATTCTGCTTTTACCATTACACTAAAATTTTTCCTGCCAGGTCACTAATAATTTAAACATTACCAAAAGTATACTTTTCAGAGTAAACATTGGTAATGTATACTCTTCAGTCCTCATCTTATCTCTTAGCCTCACTCAACGGAGAGGGTTTTTTTTTTTTTAATCGAAACAAGAATTTCAATTGGCTTTCCTGATGCCTCTGCTTTTGATTTTTTTCTTCTATTTTTTCTATTTCTCTTCAATTTCACTACTGTTTGTTATTGGGCCACACTCCTCTAAGCAGCAATGTGACCCTGGAGTTCATAGGACTCTCTTCCTAGCCAATCACTAATATTTTCAAAGCTTTCATTACTATGTATATCTCCTGCCTAAACCTATATATGAGTCCATGAATTATTGATCCAAATGTCCATTCAGCCTTTCCATTGGGATTTCTCACAAGCACCTGAAACTCTAGCTTCCCCCAAAAGAATTCTTGCCCTTCCTCTGTTTCTCATGGGCATTCAAAAGACTATGTTTTCATCCTTGACCCCTACCTTCCCTTCACCACTTTGCACAGCCAGTCAGCCAGGCATGCCAATCCTACCTCTAAAATACCTGCTGAATCCATATTCTCCCTTCATCCCTGGTGGCTCCACCTTGATACATGTCTCCATCATCCTCTGTCTGAAATAATATAATGAAAATATAACATCCTTCTAATTGGTCTCCTGCATCTACTATTGTCGCTCTGGTGCCACCACTGATCCACTCTCAACATAGTGGCCAGTAGGATCTCTTTAAAACCATAACCGTGATTAATGAAGCTCCTCTGTTAGGGCCCTTCGATACCTTCCTATTATTTTGGAATAAACCCCTAAATCTTTAATAGTTATTTTAAGACCTTGTAAAAATTGGCCCAGACTTACTTCTTGCTCCTCTAATATCATTCATTGTCTTTTAACCCTATTAAGCTTTCTCGAGACTTTGAACATATGATGCTCTTGAATCCACATACAGGTAGCTGCTCCTGCCTACAAGTCTTATCCTCTTCTCAGAGCCATGTTTTGGATTAATAATCTCCTCCTCAGAGAAATTTTTCCTTGCTTACCCACTCCCTCAGATCGGGGAGTCATTTATTAAGCAACCTAACTAATCAAGTAGGACTTATATACCCCCGTACCGTATCTTGGTGCATCACAAGGGCTCAAAAATATTTGCTCACTGACATTCTAACTCATGCTCGGTTCATAAAGGCCTGGAAGCTAAAACCTGATGCAAATCAGGAGCAGTGGAGGACTGTTCACCCCGGCATTTGCACACAGTCAGGCCTACTCAGAGGAGATACTGTAGGTGGAAACAGAAAACTCCCTACCACCCAGCTGTCAAAAAAAAAAAAAAAAGGCCCTGATGATTTGCTACATGGCCAACTGCTGTCAAAATTCTGTTTCTCCATCTATTGAAATGTGGTAGCTAGGCAACTTCAATAACATTTGGAATCCAACCCACAAATAACTCTCTCACTCCAAGACAGGATAAAGGGCCAAAAGTATTTGGTTTCCCTTGAGATACTCTCCCCAAGACCCTGACTATAGGCCACATGTCTGTGAAGAGATTTTTATAACTACCTCTACTTTAAGCATACACAGGCATAGTGTTTTATTGACTTAATTATGTAACATAGTCATTGTGTCTAATACAATATGTGAAAGGCTTGAATTTTCCTACTGTATAAGTGAAGTCCATATGTAAATAATTATCCTGTTAACACAGCCTTTATTTGAAAAACTGACTGTATATTGCAATACTATAAATTTAGCAAAACAGTTATTTCAAGAGGACCTTTACGAGCATAAAATCCTTGCTGTAAGATTTGTCCTGTAAATAACAAATTTAAATGAGGTAATAAATCAAATGTCTTGTGCATACATACTCAACTGAAGAAAAAGGCCCTAACAAATAACCTTACCGGATAATGATGTCACGGAAGAAGCAGCTGCTACAACAGGATTATTTCCGATAAACCTTTCTTTCACAAATTCAAATTAGCTGAAGATTGAACATATCCATAAGGGACTCTCTGAATGGCACCAACATTAAAATGATTGAGTTGTCATAGATTTTTAAGTTGAATCATTGTAACCTAATGCTCTCCTCCCTCAAAATTCTCTAGTGTGAAGTGATTAAGTGCTTCCTTTTATTTTTTTTTTAACTTATAAATGTGTATGTAAAACTGTAATGAGAAAGTGTTAAGCCTAATGATTTTCATTCCCTGATACAAACAGTGTTTTAACACATAATTTAAAATTTCCATTTAGGGAATTGAAGTGATATAACACTGGTTGAATACAGAAGATTCACTTTTTTTCTTGCTAGTTATTAACTAACCTAGCTAAACAACTATTTTTCTATTTCCTATTTTTTCTTGACTGAAATTATAAGCATATTCTAACTTTTTCTAATATCTTTGATTAAATCAGAAAAGTGTTTTATTCCTATAAAGGTTATAATATTTTGTTCTTTCCCAAATCTATCCATCAATTAAAACAAAGCAATCTCATTATCCTATATGATTATCTTTAGCCTCTAATGAATCTTTAGCCTGACATCTGTTCAATAAAGCAAACACATTGCTATAAAAATAATGACTATAGATTGCTCAGACTCACATAAATATATATTCATGGTGGATATATAATGTCTAAAAATGAAATAAAACCTCTGAAAATATAATAAAATATCCAAATAGTTCAATACAGATTCAATTTTTTAAAATTCCCCTCCACCTTATTCATGCAAAATTAACCATAAAAGTTCTATACTTTAGCATACACTTCAACTGGTTGTAGAATAAACATATTTGGCTAACTCAGTTTAACATAGACAAATAGCACTATGTAATTAAAATGCCAGATAGAAATTATGTCATGTTTATCAATTATCAGACAATGGAATCATATCCAAGAAAAGCTTGGTGCCAAGTAATTGAAAAATCACCCTAATGCATTTCAGGCTTTGATTTCTGAACAATTTTCAAGAAGTTCAGTCCTGGGATGGTTACGCAGTATCATGACTGGAAAACAGGAAACTGCCTTAAGAGGAAGTTGTTACTGTCATTTGTAAGATATCCAGACAGCTCATCCAAGGACAGATAAGGTAGTTTGCTGTGAAGCAGCTATATTATACTGGAAAGCAAAATAGTCACAAGAAATAGAAATGAATCCTGGCTTTCCTATGTATGACTCCCATGAATAATCTTGGGTAAGTCATTAAATGTTCCAGTCTCAATTTTATTACTCTTAAAAAGGCTATACTATCTGCTTCAAAGGATTGCAATAAGACTTTTATATAAGATTATAAGTGGGAAAGTGTTTTCTGTTCCAAAAGGCTACTCATCTAAAAGACGATGGTTATTATTCTCCACACAATAGTCTTCACTATGGTATTAGTGAATTTATAACCTTGGATGCTGAGTTCTAAAGATCCATTGAAAGACCCTACAACCTTTTCCTCTTGATTGTAGGTATGAGTGAGTCAACATATAGAGAATATCTGAAAACTGTTAAAATAGTAAACATGACACATTTGGAGATGGGTTTATGTCCAACATTTGAACTTACATGTCATTTACAGCAGTCTAAACCTAGCATAATTGAAAATGACAGCAAGCCATAAAGAAACTAGTTGAGCCAAAAAAATAAAAATTTATTGGAAGACTTGTAACCACAAAAAGAGCAAATATGGCCCAGGGGCCAATTGCGAATAGAAACTTTCATATCTCCAGAATGTATTGCATGTCTTTTATCCACACGTTGGCTTTATTTTCTTAGAAAAGGTTTTCCCACCAGCAGGAAATAAAGAATCTGGCAGCACCTCCATCTTCAATCTCCCATTATCATCACCAGAAAATGACTGACTCCTGCTGTCTCTTTCCCCAAAGTAAACAATCAGGAAGGAGATCTCCAGTTTGTCCAGTTTGAATGAAGGGATCATGCCCAGACCACTCAGCTAAGGTCAGGAATGTGTTGTGTCACTGGATTTATTTACTGACCTCAGATAATTAAGTGCAGCTGGGACTTACAAGAAGTGGCAGCTCCCTTTCAGACTAGATGGCTAAAATAAGAGAAAGACCATTTCCCAGAGGGAGGGAAGAGAGTGAAGAAACAATTTCCAGAAGGAGGGCAGAATGACCGGACAGGCAAGAATGATGACGGTTCATTGGGGCAGGTATCCAGTTAACATTACTTTTTGATCTTTTGATTTCCCTATTTTCCCCATTAACCCCTGTCTTTCATTTATATCAAAAAAAAAAAAATTTAAGGTCAAGGTAGCCAATAAATAAGAAAAGCAAATTAATCTGAAGAAAGCTTCCTAGGAGAATTAACACTTTCTGAATACTGGCTAAGTTCCAGAAATGTCTGCTATAACCCTTTCTTCCTCCCATCTCCAAACACCCCTGAAGTGAGATATCGTCATTTCCAGATAAACAAATTAATACTCAGGAGTAAATGACTGTATCAAGATGATCAGTTTAGGAAGGGTTTAGCTGGAAGTGAAGATCTGTATATATTCAGTTGGAAAAGAGAAAATATAGTGGGGCTGGCACTGTTTCAATCCATGATGACAATTGTGAGGAAATAATGTTTTGTGTTCAGGGCTCATCTTTACACATCAGACCCACAAAAGAGATTTGCCGCTGGCGGAGATCAAGTCCAACAACGATTCAGGCCGTATCACTGGATTGTTAGTCTAAATAGATAACTGCTCTTCTTTCTTTTCTTTGGGATCTGTTTTACTCACCATCATGGTATTAAGATGTAAAGTTGAGGTTAGGATGTAGACCTAGAGAAACAGGCCAAGGAGACGAGCTGTCCTTCTGAGTAGAGCCCATGCTAAAAGGCTTTCTCATAGCATGATATGATAAGACTATAGTGAGACTTGTCGGAAAGTCTTTAAAAAATAAACAGAATGACTTTTCCTAGACTATCCCCTTGGAATCATGCATTCTTGAATGGATGGGGGCATTCGCCAGCTACTGGAGAATTCCTGGACCTTGGGTCCTTGTCGAATATGATTGCAACCCAAATAAGAACTGACCAAAACTAACTACACATACAGAGCATGACAGATGAGAGGATACTCACTCTGTAACCACAGAACACAGTTGAAGCCTTTCTTTTTATCTCATTACATTTAACATTCACCCACTAGGCACAGACCTTGTGCTTGGCTCCAGATACACAAGGATGTGTCCCTTCCCTCAAACTCACAGTAGAGTAGATGTACTTTGATGCATTCCTGAGTTCCACATTTTAAGTTAATTCTCAAGATAAGTTTGTGATGGGAGTACCAAGTATAGTGAGTGCTAAACATAGAGCCCAGGCCACTCTGACAATAGGTTTATAAAGTAACTAACATCCATCCCATGGGATAGGTGAAGAAAGCATCTGAAAGCCTGAAAGATACTTACTTACAGTGAATAACTGACCAAGACAGGAATTGGGTCCATCTGCCTGGCCCTGGAGCTCCCATACTTGCCCCATTCTTCCATGCTCCCGTGTTGAAACCGCAAGTTGGAGATGAAGTGTTGTCTTTCTCTTTCCTCTTTCCTCCCCTTATACATTTGGCAGACAACTGGGAAATAAATCTGGGCATGTGCTCACGGATCCAAGCACTTACAACCAATAGAATTAATTTGCTTTCGACACTCATTTTGTCCAAGCTTTTATTTAATTTGTGATAAAATCGCAAAAGAGCATGGCCTGAAAAATTGAGGTAAAACTAGAAAGTTTTCCCCCACCCAATGTTCAAGCCTAGAATTACAACCAAATCTAATTGGTTATTAAAAGAGTTCTGAAAAGGAAAAAAATATTGCTCAATTGAACAGTAATGAGTAAAGAAATGGCTCTGATGTAAAAACGATTTCTTATTTTAGTCTGTTATTCTTTGGCACATTCTATTTTAACAAGGAACTTCTCAAATTACTTTGTACTGTAAGAACTCTCAATTTTTTTTCTCTTTTCTTCAGAACATTCTGGGTAGTATCTGGTAGTGTTTTTGATTTGCAGATATTAAGACCCTTGAATAGAACTTTGTCATTTTTAATTTTAGCAGAGCCTCCTGATTCATTTATACTTGGTCAACAATATGTTATACTACCTACTTTGATTATTTATTTTATACACAAAAGGTGGATCTGGATAACTTTCAGCAGTTTCAAAAAATTTGAATCCTTTCCCAAAGGATTACAATTTGCCACCCTCTAAGAGAATGTGTGGCTGACTCTGAAAGGGGTATGTGAACAATAGTATATTGTCAAACGTGTTTGCCTATGGTGACTCCTTACCCCAAGGTGATCACTTTAAGGGACAACACTCATTTACCTAGATGGATTCTTGCACATTTACTTAAAAAATAAAACTTTGCAGCAATATAAAGAGAAGCTACTATAATTTACATTTGTCTGTATTCTTATACCTTTAGTCATTAACTTTCTCATTAATTCAATAAATGTTTATTGAGTCTTTATATTAGGATCTGAGCTATGCGCCGAGAACGAAACAAAAAATAAATAATAACTCATGCCAAACAAAGGTAATTCAAAGCCTGATGATTTTACTTTAATGGCTTGTGGATTTGTGTAAATATACATGTGGATTAAAGTGACTCAAATCAAATGTCTGGCAAAATTTTACCTCCTGTGTTTGATTCTGCTTTATATTCTAAAAAGCTTCAACTCTCCTTTGAAGGAAAACAATAGAAAGAGAAGAAAAAAATGTTTCCCACATATTTATGTATTCATACTAGGGAGAATGTCAGGGCCAGGGCCCCTCATTATTTCCAGCAGAAAGCTCCCAAGAGGGGTCAAAAGAAAGAACATTTAAATGTCTAGTGCCTAACTGTGCCCAGCTCTTCAAAGAGCTATTGAAGAGGGTCATCTCTGTCACAGATTCTTTTTTCAACAATCAACTATATCAAATTCTGATTATCCTTCAAGTATGCAACCTATTTATACACTTCATTCCCTTCCAAACTTATTCTTTTATTTTAGAGAGAGCCATACCCCTTGGGATGGTATTTTCTAATCCTGTAAACTGGGGTGGTGTTTAAGAACTTTGAGCACTGCTTCAGCTTTGTTAGTGGCTGTATTAAGCATGATGATGCTGCAATTAACCTCCAAACTTCAGAGGCTTAACCCAACCAAGGTTTCCCACATGTCAGCAGAAGGCTTTACTTCACCTTAGAAACTGCATGATCTGAGTGTCAGTGACATAGAGACAGTACACATAGAGGAAGAAATTTAAGAACAAATGAAGAAAAGAATTGTTTGTAAGTGTCAGTAAGGTGAGGGAAACCATGAAGATGCTACAGTATCTCAAAGCTAGTAACAGTAGGCTAAATCTTTAAGTTTTAAAGAGCCAAAGGTGGGAGAAGTTACTAGAATTTGGAGAGGGAGTGTGGAGAGAGCCATCTAATAGGAACTGTGAAATTTGCTCAAGAGGATCTCAGCTAACCAGCAGCGTCCTCCCAAAGAAGAAGTTGGGGGTAAATATTTTGACCTCACTGTGTTCTCCTCTTCAGTCCCCTACCGCTGCTCTCCAAGCAGAACATGAAGTCAGCAGCAATTATAGATCAGCTTTCTGGGTACAGAGCAGGATGGAGAAGATGGGGATAGAAAGTCTGGAGGAGCAGAAGAAAATAGCCAGTGCTGGCAACCAAGTTGACCCAGGCTCTGTGTCTTGTATCTACCTTTTTGTTGACCATTTTGTTGTCACTTCTTGGTTATTATGTTCATTCTTTGAAGCAGGGACTGAGACTAGCTCTTCATCGAATGCCTGTTATATGACAGGAGCTCTATAAATACACACAAATGTCCCCTGAATTAATTATTCAGGGCTTGCATTTAGAGAAAGGCACAGAGCACCTACCCAATAAACACTTCCCAGATTTCCTCGTTTGAGTGAATTCCTGAGCATGGACTCAGGTCCAGAGACACACACCTCTGACGAAGCTCTATTCACAGTCCAAACCTCGAAATATAATAAATATTCACAAGTAGCCCTTTCAACTTTCAATGCGCTCCAGAAAAAGAGGTTGAATAATAGCGATCAGTCAACAGCTTTAGTTATTTGCAGTGACTATCAATATGTCTTGTAAATAACCAGCTTTCAACAAATATTGTCTTTGACAAAATTGAATCAAAAGTTCCATTTAACTTGTACAGGGTTACTACATATATAGTAAATGAGGATCGAGTATCCTTTACGAATTGTCTTATTTCTGGAGTGATAAAGAGGGAAATTGCAAGTGGGCATTACAATGAGAGTCTGAACATCAGAGAATCCTCAATAATAGAAGGATGTTACTCCACGGCAAAGCATGCTGAATGAGATAAGATACAGCGGATTCCCTTACCTTGGCTTTTTTTTTTTTTTTTTTTTTTTGCCATGTAAATTTGGTCTCTTGATGCTTAGAAACTCAACTAAATACACAAGAATAAAACATTTTAGACATTTGTGTCTTCAAATGTTTGCAAATGGCCATTTATTTGTCAATGAGAAACATATCAGCACAATGCTTTTTGTCGCAGAAGCCTAAACTAACAGCCTCCATTATAAGAAAATCCCAAGTTCTCAATTGATGTCAGACAGAAAAAACAAATATTATATGGTATCGCTTGTTTGTGGAATCTAATAGAATGGTAGTTACCAGGGGCTGAGAGGGAGTGGGGAATGAAGAGGTATTGTTCAAATGGTACAAAGTATAAAGTATAAAGATAAATACATTTTATGGACCTAATGCACAGCATGGTAACTATAGTTAATAATACTGTATGGTACACTTGAAATTTGCTAAGAGAATAGCTCTTAAGTAACTATGTGAAGTGATGAATGTGTTAATTTGACTGGTTAATTTGACAATGTCACAGTTATACATGTATCAAACCATCAAGTTGTACACACTAAATATATACAACTTTATTTGTCAGTTATACCTTAATAATCCTGGGGGCTGATAAACTTATAAAGGAAAATTATCCTAAAAAACTCCTATTGATGACACAATAATAGTTTAAATTTGTTAGTTTTACTCAAATAATATATTAGTATGCCAAGGAAGCTTTGTATACAATTATTTTATTTTCAAACAGAGCCATTCTCTTTGCCTCTTATTTCCTCTGACCTCTGAACTGTTTAAACTTACAGATCTTGTAAAATGTCAATTTTCTGGCAATACATATTAGCTCCTATGCTTGCAGAAAACACGAGTTCTTTGCGGAAAAAAAGAGTTATCAAAACTGTGTCCTTTTCACAGACAGTAGAGTTCACTGTGCTCAGGTGTACTAGGAAATCCTTTCATGAATTTTGAGACATTAACCCTCCCTAGCATGCTGTGTCCCAGAGGCAGCCACCCCAGCAAGGACAGACAGACAAACCCAAGTCTCTGCGATGTTACCTGGTGCTGCTAATTCACGACTCACGCTTCCCAAAGGCAATGGAGGGTGGGGTTGGGAATCACACTGAGCCTGAATCCAGGCACCATCCCTAGCAAGAAACAGGACCCTGGGCAAGCCACTTAAACCCTCTGGGTCTCAATTTCCTTGTCTGTATAAGTGAGACTAAAACAGCATCAACCAGTAGAGCTGTTGCCAGGATTAATGAGCTAATTCCTGCAAAGAACATGATAAGATCCTGTTCTTTGTCTTATAACTCTGGTTCTGCTCATATCTGATAATTGGGTGGAGCTACTGTATTTACAGGGTGAAAAGTACCAGGAAAAGTGCCTTCTAGCAGCAGGCTTCCTGATTAGGGACTTGCAAGGGGTAGAAACAGAGTCCAGGACCAGCTTCTGACACTTTAGCTCTTCTCCTTAGATGAATGTATTCAACACTCTTTATTAAGAACCTATTAGGTTGAATCATATATATATTATTTATACTAGAATTGATGGGGTCCTGAGCTCTATGCACTCTGGCCCCTGACCCTTTGGTATACTTATTTCAGTTCTATAAAGTACCCCTGAAATAGATTTAAAACTCAAATCAAATGTGGTCTCTCTCAGCATAGTGATTTCCATGTATACTCAGGGTAGCCGTATTTCATTTTATGTTGTAGTTATCAACTAGGTGACAGAGCTATCAGATCAAGTTAACAGCATATGTTGGCTCAAATCTGAAAAAGTATCTTTTTATTTGTCAGAAAAGACCACTAAGAAAAATGCTCGAGAGAATCTCTTGACAAATTACTGAAATAAGACATTGAAACTTCTCTGATCTTTCAGCTAGGGTAACATTATTAATCGTCGTTATTGCTGTTATTTATTTGGAACCTAACAGTAAAGTTGAGCAGAAGCTACAGAGATTTCCCATGTAGCCCCTGCCCCTACACATGCACAGTCTTCTGTTATCAACATCCCCCACCTGACTGGTGTATTTGTTACAGATGAACCTACAAGGTCCTCCTATCCTAAAAGGGGTCCGCCTTAGTCCACCCACAATTAAGCAAGCCAGAGGGCATTTTTAGGCTAAAAGTAACTCATACAAAGAAAGGAGTAAGCAGAGAATTAGGTACCAGTTTAAGCCAGTCACTCGCACCTGCGCAATGAAGACCCCCAACAACCTTCAACTCACCTGAGCCTCATTATACCCTCATTATAAGATGATGCATATGCCCAGAAGTTCATTGATATCATTATAACAGACTGAATTCTAGGAACCAACATCATGTGCAGAAAGCAAATGATGAATCACTGAGTCCTGTCAATCTTAATTGTTAATCAAGGAAGCCCACCCCTCTAAGAAAAGTCACCACCCACAGCAGATAGGGATAAAAACTCCAAAGGCTTTATTACCAGGCCTTTTGAGCCACACTGCTCTCGCTCAGGCCTGCTTCCACATCTGGAAGTGTACTTTCCCTTCTAATAAAGCTATTCTTTGCTGCTGTATTTCGGTGTCTTGCTCAATTCTTTGTTCGAGACAACGAGAACCTGCACTACACAGCCAGGAGAGGATCTCCACTCTCCAGTAACAGAATGATGGGAAAATACAAATTTTTTTTGACATTTTGAGTTTGAGATGTCCGTGGAGCAGTCCAATGGATACTTCTAGTAAATATTTAGGAGTTCAGAAAATAAGTTCAGCTGAAAATATAAATTGGAGAATTATGTGTGAGTGTGGTCGAGGTAGTCTAAACTGCGCAAGGAGGTGAGCTCTCGTTCAGAGCATAGATTGAAAAGAGTCGAGGCCAAAGAATAAAACTGTGGAAAACCAACATCCCAGGAATTTTTTTTTTTTTTTCTTAAAGCAGCCGAAGAAGTATGAGTGAAGGAAGGCATGGAAACAAATTAAATGTTGGGAAGGTTAAAAAAAAAAAAAAAAAAGTGAAAACAATTGTAATGATAGAGTTAGTGATTGTAGACCTTAGCAAGAGCAATGGAGTGGAGCACCAGGACAGGAAGGCAGACTGAAAGGGATGAAGAAGACAAAGAGATGAGAAAGTCACAGTGGGAAAACCTTCTCTTTCTCGAAGTTTACACTAATGGAAAGCAGAAAAAATATGATAATAGCTAAGGAGAGACATGATGTCAAGGGAGC
>NW_011888835.1:7694338-7706273 GCF_000151845.1 Pteropus vampyrus
CAGAGCTATCAGATCAAGTTAACAGCATATGTTGGCTCAAATCTGAAAAAGTATCTTTTTATTTGTCAGAAAAGACCACTAAGAAAAATGCTCGAGAGAATCTCTTGACAAATTACTGAAATAAGACATTGAAACTTCTCTGATCTTTCAGCTAGGGTAACATTATTAATCGTCGTTATTGCTGTTATTTATTTGGAACCTAACAGTAAAGTTGAGCAGAAGCTACAGAGATTTCCCATGTAGCCCCTGCCCCTACACATGCACAGTCTTCTGTTATCAACATCCCCCACCTGACTGGTGTATTCGTTACAGATGAACCTACAAGGTCCTCCTATCCTAAAAGGGGTCCGCCTTAGTCCACCCACAATTAAGCAAGCCAGAGGGCATTTTTAGGCTAAAAGTAACTCATACAAAGAAAGGAGTAAGCAGAGAATTAGGTACCAGTTTAAGCCAGTCACTCGCACCTGCGCAATGAAGACCCCCAACAACCTTCAACTCACCTGAGCCTCATTATACCCTCATTATAAGATGATGCATATGCCCAGAAGTTCATTGATATCATTATAACAGACTGAATTCTAGGAACCAACATCATGTGCAGAAAGCAAATGATGAATCACTGAGTCCTGTCAATCTTAATTGTTAATCAAGGAAGCCCACCCCTCTAAGAAAAGTCACCACCCACAGCAGATAGGGATAAAAACTCCAAAGGCTTTATTACCAGGCCTTTTGAGCCACACTGCTCTCGCTCAGGCCTGCTTCCACATCTGGAAGTGTACTTTCCCTTCTAATAAAGCTATTCTTTGCTGCTGTATTTCGGTGTCTTGCTCAATTCTTTGTTCGAGACAACGAGAACCTGCACTACACAGCCAGGAGAGGATCTCCACTCTCCAGTAACAGAATGATGGGAAAATACAAATTTTTTTTGACATTTTGAGTTTGAGATGTCCGTGGAGCAGTCCAATGGATACTTCTAGTAAATATTTAGGAGTTCAGAAAATAAGTTCAGCTGAAAATATAAATTGGAGAATTATGTGTGAGTGTGGTCGAGGTAGTCTAAACTGCGCAAGGAGGTGAGCTCTCGTTCAGAGCATAGATTGAAAAGAGTCGAGGCCAAAGAATAAAACTGTGGAAAACCAACATCCCAGGAATTTTTTTTTTTTTTTCTTAAAGCAGCCGAAGAAGTATGAGTGAAGGAAGGCATGGAAACAAATTAAATGTTGGGAAGGTTAAAAAAAAAAAAAAAAAAGTGAAAACAATTGTAATGATAGAGTTAGTGATTGTAGACCTTAGCAAGAGCAATGGAGTGGAGCACCAGGACAGGAAGGCAGACTGAAAGGGATGAAGAAGACAAAGAGATGAGAAAGTCACAGTGGGAAAACCTTCTCTTTCTCGAAGTTTACACTAATGGAAAGCAGAAAAAATATGATAATAGCTAAGGAGAGACATGATGTCAAGGGAGCGTTTTGTTGTTTTGTTATTATTTTTGAAGATAGGCGAGACCCGAGAAAATTTAAATCCTAATTGGAAAAAAAAGAACTAAAAAAGATAAAGTTGAAGATGCAAGAGATTTTCTGATTAAGTTTGGTGTCTGGGGAGTGGGGCTGGGGTGGGATGCAGAGCTTGCATGAGCTGACCAAGCTTCAGGGGAAAAAGTCACTGACGCTGAGAAGAGAGGCCGTGTGCTCACAGCAAACATGGCAGAAAAAGGATGGGCATGGCTGTGGCTAAGGGCTTTGAGAAACACTGTGAAGCTTTCAAATACAAGGCACTGTCTCATCCACATGATGAATCTGTTCTTTTCTATCCTCAGAGAATCACAGTGTTAAGAGTGTGGCTCCTTCCAGTAACCGTGGGACACTGATTTTTCAATAACACAACAGAATATTACACTTGGCTCTCAAATGGTTCATGAGTGAATGGAGATGAACTTGGATAGAAAAGTTCTAACCTTTTCTTTGACAATGTTGTTACTTCATATACATAGCACCAAAATGTAAGTGAAATGGATAGTCAGCACAGAACCCAGGAACCTGAACATTTCACTGACATTAATAACAACATTAAGCAGTTAGCTACCACTTATTTACTGCTCATTATGTTCCAGTACGTCGTTAATATTTCATTATATTATCCCATTTGAGCTTCAAGGAAAACCTCTAACATTCTGAGACATTTTAATAATTTTTTTCACAATTTCGATAGGCTTACATGAAAGTACACGCACAAATATGTGCATGAACATATAAGTTTGATTCAATAATGGTACTCCATTACCTTATAAAGTCTTTCTTTGACATCTGCGCAACTTTAAACTAGTTTTATTCAAAGGTTAGTGATGCTCCAATATGTGTTTTATTATCACCAAAATTGCTTCGAGTTATTTTTGTCATTGGAATTTTTTTTGTTCAAGGTCAGTTTATTCTTTCATTTATTTAACAAATATTTATTAAATACCTTCTATCTTTCAGGTACTCAGGATACAGGGTTGACTAGAGAGTTCTTATCCCTTAAACATCCACAGTTTTTTCGAAAAGATAGAATAGTACGTAGATAATTATCACACAGTGCGATTTTTTTTTTTTTTTTAAGCACTAGGAACTACAAAAGCACATGTGGAAAAAGACAGGTGGCCCAGTCTTAGGAGAATCAGGGCAGACTTCCTGGAAGAAGTGACTTCCAAACTAGGATGTAAAGTATAAGTAGGAGTTTGAAGATAAACAGTGTAAAAGGAGAAAAATATTGCAGGTAGAGTAAATATAATTTACAAAAATACAGAGAGAATTTGGGATACTAATGGAACCTTAAATAGTTTAGTTTGGCTTCAGGCCAGTATGGGAAGAGTGGAGAAGTGACTGATGAGGCCACGCACTCTGCTAAGGATAGATCCTGAAAGTTTATTTGTCGTATTAAGGAGTTTGGATTTTATCTTTGGGGCACTGGTGTATGGAGGAGGGGAGGTGGATCACTGAGGGTTATAACCAAGGGAATGACATCAATAGAATTTAATTTTAAATCGACTTTTTATAATGGAAAGTTGTCTTTATCAACAGCCCCCCCACACACACACGCACACACGCGCGCGCGCAGACACACACACACACACACACACACACACACACAAACCATGCTAAATAACACATTTTGTAGGTAAAGACAGTATACTTGCTTGGCAAACTGCTTCTAGATGATTCTCCTCCCTCTCCATCCCTGCCATTGCACACGTATACACACTTCCCCCAAGATTTCCATCTCTTTCTAGAAGGAACTTCATTGACAGTGGAAATAAGGTCAAGGGATCATAAACAGAAACTGACCAGGATTTTTTTTAAGCAGTCAGTTATTTTAGTTCAACATAGAAAATATCCCACCATCCTGTCCTAACAGGAATTTCTAGCTGAAAGCTACTTCTAAAAGTTACCGAGAATCCACACATACCACATCTCCCTGCCCCGGGCAAATTCCCATCCCTCTGCCAGTTTTAGTCTTTTCTGCTCCTTGCTTCCCTTTCAAACTACACGAATGACTGACCTTTACCTGTTCTCACCATTCCTGGTCTCTTGCCCCAACTGAAAGTAAATACGGAGATCATTATCAAAAAGAAGAAAGAGGAACTAGCGTTTATGGAGCACCAGTTCAAGGCGTGTTAGGTATTTCCTGATACCTTTGTTACACATTCACTGATTGTGTCCTTATAGCAACCTGTGGAGGCAGGTAAAATCCCTGTTCTGCAGGTGAGAAGTTGGGCCTCATGGTGATTCATTTCTCCCTTCTCCATCCAAGCACTGGGGCACTGGGCTAGAGGTTCAGGGTGTGGTCAGAGAGGAATTCCAGGTCAAATTCTTTGGGCTCGTGCCTTTACGACTACATCATAAACAGGGCTTGGTCTCTCTTATCAAGGTCTTTTATTATCAGTGCCAGTGCTCACACAGCTTGCCGAGTTTCTGGTTCCCTGGTTTCCCCTTCTTGTGACTTTCTCAATTTATGACTCTCTGCTCACTCAGACTTTGGGGGCCTCATATTACTTTGCCCTTGGGTGTCCGCAATCCCTTGATTGCTGACTACTCACCTAGGTACACCCCATTTTCTCTTTGGTTTGTACCGAGCTCTGAGCTACATCAAGGTTCTAGTGTCTTAGCTCTACCCTGTTCCCAAAAAACCCTACCTGCCAAACACAGCCCGATATCTTCCTAGTTTCCAAGCACCTGCAGAGCTCTTCAATCCAAGGCCTGCCAATCTGTTTTTATCACATCCTTCCGCAAGAAAGAGCTTTAGAAACTGCTCCCTGTTTCCTCCATCTCCTACCAAATGTTGAGTTATCTTTTCTAAATTAAGTCATAAAGAGTTTCACAATGAAGTACTAATGCTTTCTGTTTTTATTAAAGACTTAGGATCCAATCGGACCCGATCATTTCTTAAAAACTGAATGCAGACAGAAAAATCAGGCTATGAGTAAATATGGCTGAAAAACATAATTGGAGAATCACACACAAATCACAGATGAGTTCTCTAAATGGCCATTTAGCCTGCCTTTAACTTTCAGGTAGAAACATGGCTAAAATGAGAGAAAAAGAGAGAGGGAAGGAGGGAGGGAGAGGAGGAGGGAGAGAGAGAGAGAGGGAGAGAGAGAAAGAGGGAGGGGAAGAGGTAAGGAGGGAAGGAGGGAGGAGGGAGGGAGAGAGACATGAGAATCATATATACTTTTTTTAACTTTAGAGGATGATTTATTTAGGATATTCTTCACCTAAGGCCATTCATACTGGAGCTCACCAGAATTAAAAAAAGAAAGGGTCTTATCTACATAGAAAACAAGGTTTCAATAATTTCTATAAAGGGAAGGAGCCTTTCCAGTGGCAATTACCCAACTTGTAAAATTCAGTGTGCAATGGCCAATACTGCAGGGCATGGTGCTGATTTGCTATTTTTTTTTTTAATGGATAAATTTTTAACTAATAATAATGTGTTTTCTGATGCAAGGCAAGATATGAACGATCAAATCTCATGCTTCAGGCTACAAAGTAATTACTACAGAGAACAGAGTTCCCTTGCTTGTGTTTCAGAAGGCAGAGAAGGAGGGAGAGAGAGAAGGAGGGAGGGAGAGAGGGAGAGAGAAAGAACTATGATGCGCACTGTGAGAAACCATCTTCCCTCCCTGGAGCTCTGAACCACTCCGATTTCCTAACTAAGCTGCCCCGACTATATCACAGAGGTGATATAGTTTTAGCCACAGTATATAAAGCTCTGAATTTTGCCAATTCATTCGAAATCTTCCCTTTATTTTTCAAGATTTACCTCCTCCCTTTAAGTAAAATAAAAGTGTTGTTTTTCTAGTTAATATAAGAAAATGACTCAATGCCTGTGTTAGTACATGACTTTTTTTTTTAAGCAATGGAAGCCTGGTAAGAGGTTCTTGTTTAAAATTGATTGTAATTAATTCATAGCTGTGCAGGCACTATGCCAGGTGGCATCAACTTGTAACCCATGTTTAACTCAGATTTGTTATGTTAATCACAGTAATCCTATACATGGTAAATTGTTGTATTTTTTTAATGCCTTCTTAAGTTTGTATTCAAACTAAATACTAAAGCAAAATAAGAATACGAAAACTGTATTATTGGGATTTTAATTTGACAGACCTAGATTTAAGTAAAGTTTTTACCAGTTATTAGCTGGATGGCATCAGACTAATTTAAGTAATTTAATCTGAATTTCTGCTGCAGAGATTAAAATAGAAGTATTTAAAAAGTGAAAATAATGATATAGACCACCTAGGGTTTTGCAAGGATTTAAAGAGATAACGGGCAGTGTCTAGCATATAATAAAAAATTTCAGCACATGATAGTATATTCTTATAACTATTAATATAATGTATTTCTCATACTTGTACTTGGATTTAGAATTAAGAGAAATTCCTACACTGCTTTTGCTTAAACTATATATTTTTGTGAGCCTTGCATATCCAGTAAACAGGAGCCTTGATAGAGAAAGTCCAGACTGGGTCTGCTTTATCATTATGGAATTATTTAAAAATTAAACATTTTTATGCCATTGAAATCAGACTACTTGGCTCTAAGTAAAATTTCTAGGTCCTTACTACCCAAAGGGAGTTCAAAGAATCAGCACCAGTAGCAGCACCTAGAAATGTGTCAAAAATTTAGAATCTCAGGCATTTTCTAGACTAGTGAATCAGAAAACGCAGCTTAACAAAATCTTCAGGTGATTCATATGCATATGAAAGTTTGAGAAGGATTGTTCTAATAGAGTGGTTCTCAGACTTTAGCATGTACCTGGAAAACTTCTTAAAACACAGGTATCTGGAGCCCAACCCCAGAGTTTCTGATTCAGTGGGTCTAGAGTGGGCCTAAGACTTTACGTTACTAACTATATGAAGCTGATGTCACTAGTCCAGGGACCACACTTTGATAACGACTCAGGCATTCAGTAGAGACTTCAGAAGGGTCATACTTGAGTAGTAAGACTAAAGTAGACCTAAAGGCTACTCTAGACCCACTCTAACAAAGTTTAAGAATAAGCTTTCACAGTATCAAAATGATATATGCAAGTAATCAAACTACCTCCCACAAAAGAGCCCAGCACTCCGTAAAGGAAAACAACATGTCTATCACCCAATCGAAAATTGCTAGCCATACCAAGAAGCAGAAAAATGTACCCATAAGCAAGAGTTAATCAGTAGAAACAAACATAGAATGAAAGAAATAGTGGAATGAGCAGGTAAGAGTATTACAACAGCTATTGTATACATGCTCAATATGCACAAGGACTTAAAGAAAGACATAGCATAAAAGGAGAGAAATAGAAAATATATTAAAGAACTAAATGGAATTTCTCTAGATGAAAGTTACAAATGAAAAATTTACTGAATAGATTAGTGACATATATATTCAGGAGAATTTTTTAAAATCCACATAAAAACCTGTTTACAAATATTCATAGGAACATTATTCATACTAGACAAAAAGTGGAAACAACTCAAATATCTATCAATTGATGAATGGGTAAACAAAATGTGGTATACCTATACAATGGAACAGTATTCAGTCATAGAAACAAATGAAGTACTGGTACAATATTCTACCCATGATTGACCCCTGAAAACACTGTGATAAATAAAAAGAAGCTAGTCACAAAGGCCACATTGTATGATTCCATTTTTATGAAATGTTCAAAATAAGTAAATCTATACAGACGGAAAATAAATTAATGGTTGTCTGGGGCTGGGCAGGGAGGCATGGGTGGAAATGGGGAGTGATTGCTAATGGGTATGAAATTTATTTGGGGGGGTGATGAAAATGGTCTAAAAGTGATAGTAGTGATGGTTGGATAACTGAGTAGACTGAAAACATTGCATTGTATATGTTAAGTAGGTAAGATTTGCAATATATGAAGTATGTCTTAATAATGCTGTTATATTAAAAATAGAAAAGAAAAAAGTTGGCATTAATTTCACACCTAGGATGTCATCAGTGACCTTGGCTTGAACAATTTCTCTCTGAGCTGGGAGAATTATGTTTTGTGTGCTGTGGGAGGAAAAAAGGAAGTGATGATGTATAAGTAATGATTATAGACCACTCTTTTAAAAAGTCTAGTTGTAAAAGGAAGAAACAACGTAATTTAGGGGAGTTTGTGCTACAGGGAAAGCTAAAATAGGAGGTGAAAGAAAGGAAGGTACAGAAGACTGGAGGTGGGAAAAAGAGTTGACTGAGCAGGGTGTGAGGAGAGATGGAATCTAGAGAAATAAGAGGGATTAATCTTCCATGTGAGATTCCTCTTCAATGATATGGGAAGGATGAAATAAAGAACAAATATTCTGTCTTGGAGTTGCTCTCTTAGGGCACCATTTTGGCTGTTTGGCTGAGAGGACATTGCTCAGAAATCTCTACACTTCTCCAGCATTCCAGCGTTATCCCTCCTGATGCCTGGTAGGGTGGTGGCGGTGCTAGCGATGGTGACGTGTGTGTGGGAGGGCAGAGGAGACCATCCTTCTCAGTGAGCTTCTTCACTCAGAAGAAAGCAACGGTCACCACAAAGAAACCTGATAGAAACCTGATAGCATCTATCAGGAATGCTCAAGCCAAATTTAGAGATTCTAAAACAAGAGGTACAAACTCAACTGTCTAAAGAGTCCAGGCAGTTTATAATGTCACCCATTGTTTATTGAGCACATATTATGTGCAGGCACACTTTACATTCATCAACTTACTTAATCCCTACAACCACCTTATGATGGAGGTATTCTTAACCCTACTTGGCAGGGAGAACATTGAGGCACACAAAAGTAAGGGGACTTGCCAAGTAACAGAGACAGCTGGCAGAGCTGGGTTTTTGCAGCCAGGCAGTCTGACTGAGAGCACATACTCTAAGCCATGCAGTGATATTGTCATTCTCTAAAGAGATATAAACAAGGAAATGGAGTGGGCCTAAGGTGACAGAAGGGCACATAACCACACTGAAGGGAGCAGCCACTACTTGTGTCCAACCCATTGCTAATGTGCAAAAATGTGGGCCCAGTGTTTCTAGAACATAAGACATTTTTGAAGAGGAAATTGAAATCCGAACTTGTAAATAAAATCTCACAACTTCTAAACATGAGCAATTTATTTTTAAACGTTTAAATATTCTATGCTAAGCATGTCTATAGGCCAATTATGGCTCATGATGAGCCAGTGTGTGACCTCTGCTTTAATCCATTTCCTGTTTGCCCCAAGAATACTCACTGGTGGCACTTGCAGCTGCAGCATTTACCCCGAGATAAGCGGGTCACAGTCCTAAACTTACTGCCAAAGTCTGCCACGACATATCTCACTTTTATTATTATTTTCACATCACTCTAGTAGATCGATAGTCTTTGGAAACAAATGACATCATTCTATTTATAACATTCTGTTTTTAGTAGTGGTATTTCCATTTACAAAATATAGTAATTCTCGATCGCTGATAATGTCAAATCCTAGAAAATGTGGCATTCCTACACATGATGTTAATATCATTCTCGAACAGTTGTTAGCCAAAGAGTCATTTGATGAATCCAATTTATGTATAATTTTCTGTTACATTAGGATTAGAGACAAGTTCTGTTTAGAATAACTCCAAGAATAGTTTTTATATTTTATTTTCACACTGAAAACCGGTCAGATTTGCTTCAGCCTCAAAGAGCGTGTTTATGTAAGATTAAATTAATGGTGACAGCGAGCTGCATTTTTTTTTTTTCTAAATAGGAAATGGGTTAAAGCAGGGGACCTCAACCCCCAGGGCCACAGACCAGTACCGGTCCGTGGACTGTTAGGAATCAGGCCACACAGCAAGTGAGTGGCGGGCCAGAGAGCAAAGCTTCATCTGTATTTGCAGCCGCAACTCAGCGCTAGCATCACTGCCTCAGCCCCACCTCAGATCATCAGGCATTAAGAATCTCACAGGAGCACCAGTCTCTGGTGTCAAAAAGGTTGGGTACTGCTGGGTTAAAGAGACAGGCTTCTAATGTATTTAAGAGAAAGAGAGATATACATACAAAATGTGAAGTTTGGCTTCCCAGACAAGAAAAAGCTAAAGGAGTTCATCACCACCAAACCAATATTACAAGAAATGTTAAAGGGACTACTTTAAGGAAAAACAAAAAAAGAATAATAAAGAAGTTACAACTACATATCTGTCAACAATTATTGTAAATGTAAATGGATTAAATCCTCCAATCAAAAGACATAGGGTGGCTGAATGGATAAGAAAATAAGACCTTTACATATGCTGCCTGCAAGAGACTCACTACAGATTGAAAGATACACACAGACTGAAAGTAAAGGGATGGAAAAAGATATTTTAGGAAAATGAAAAAGAAAAAAAAAAGTTGGGATAACAATACTCATACGAGACAAAATAGACTTTAAAACAAAGGTTATAATAACAAACAAAAAAGGACTCAGTAATCCCACTTCTGGGTATTTATCTGAAGAAACCCAAAACACTACTTTGAAGGGACATGTGCATCCATATGTTCACTGCAGCATTATTTACAATCGCCAAGATATGGAGGCAGCCTAGGTGTCCATCAATGGCTGAATGGGTAAAGAAGTGGTAATATATACATACATATATACCTCTTCTTTACCTAGGGAATGGAATATTACTCAGTCATAAAAAGAATGAAATCTTGGTGGAGGGAAACAAATGTGAAGTTTGATAACTTCAGAAGTTCAATATGTCTAAAAATGGCATTTTTAAATGTACAGTGCGAATGGGAAATGTACACACATTAAGAAACAAGCAATCAAACAAATATGCATCGAGAATAACATCAGGTAATAACAGCTCAATACAAAGAAGAGAAGAGGGCAGACATTTCAAAATAATGAACAACAACCATAGAAACGCTGGGCTACTGTCATTGTCAAGGACAGTCAGGATGAGAGGTCATTCTCCAACAAAGATAAATGTGATCCGAAAGAAAAAATCTTTTGGTGTAAAAATCCTGTTCCACTTGCATCGGGCACACTGTATTTATTCAGTGAGATATAAAACAAAAAGGGATAAATCCATCACTACCTCTCAAGGTCATTGGAAGAAGAAAAAATAAAGAGTACATAGGTGTGGGCCTGTTGCACCTGTTACAAATAGATATGGGTCTAAATACATCCCTCCCTTAGATTAATTAATCATTTTAAAATGTATCAGACTTTTTCTTAGGCAGATATAGCCATAAAATGTTAACAGTTCGAAAAACTTTTACCTCAAAATAGCTTAAAATTCAGTATAATTTAAATATTTTATTACTAAACAGGTTGAATATTTTTCATCTGTTTTTTTTACTTTTCTGTCCTTATTTTATGAATAATCTCTTCTTACCTTTGCCATTTATCCATTTAAAGTACTATTTTGACTATCAAGTTAGCAATTTTTAAAAAGCAATTTGATATATGTATCAAGGCAGTTTTACATCTTTTTACATGGTAATATCATTTTTAGGAATATATAGTAAGAAATTCACTTGAAACATAGAAAAATCATTTTATGAACAAAGACATTCAAAATAAGAGATATTTATAATAGTGCAATACTAAAAACAGCCTAGAAACACACAAAAATAAAGTAACGTGAGTTTTATAAATAATATGAAAAATTCTTATGATATTTCATAAAACAAAAAAGAAGTCGTTTAAATACTATCACATCACTGTGCAAATATGCATAGAAAAATGACTGGAAGACAAAAATACAAGTATTGGATGATAGGATTATAAATAACTTTTTTCTACTCTAATGTGTTTTCCATATTTTATCCAATGAGTATGTATCAATTTTAATCACATATATTTTCTATCATGAAACCTGAAATGCCATCATTAGAAATGCATTTCTTTAGATTTTTGAAGAATTTGATCATAAGGACTCATAGAAAGATGGCTCGAAAATCAATAAATGATGCCTGAGTAATGAATATGGTAAGTGGAAGATGGCAAGTGATAGGTAGGTATTAGAAATTTTGCCTTAGTCTATGGCCATGCAACCCTGAACGTGCCCGATCTCGTTTGATCTCGGAAGCTAAGCAGGGTCGGGCCTGGTTAGTATCTGGATGGGACCCCACCTAGGAAGCCAGGTGCTGTAGACGTAAAAAAAAAAAAAAAAAGAAATTTTCTTCTTAGAAGATATATCAATTAATGATTCTATTTACAATTGAGAGAAACACTCTCACTTTGAACAAACATTAGTATTCTTAAAGGCTATTGAGTTATTCACAGACTCTTCAGGAAAGCCCAATAAAGGTGAGAGGCAATGCACCCAAAAACAACACTGAAAATCATTCTAAATCCCTGGTGAAGACACCACTGCTGTCTCCACTGGGCTGGGACACTCCATTTTGCTTCCCAGATAATGCAAACTGTCGCTAGAGCAGGTGTCACCATAGCCATGGGAAGTTCAGTATTTA
>NW_011888835.1:7707288-7709016 GCF_000151845.1 Pteropus vampyrus
GAGATTGGGGAGGCGTGGCTTATTAAAGGAAAGGAAAGTCCTAAGAAAGCCAGAAAACGCTGACTTTGCGAACACTCCAATATCTCTGTACCAGAGGTCAAGGTACCACTTATGCCATGATATAAATATAAGAGCCTACTGTCATGCAGTTAAATAGGTAGACACTTGGGAAGTCAGAAATAAGACATATGTACCAGGCAAACGTTTGTGAGAGATGCATTATTATCTATGCGTACCTGAATCTTGGTTAAATGCAGATTCTGATTCAGAAGGTCTGAGGTGGTGCCAGAGATTCTGCATTTCTAACAAACTCCCAGGCAACACGGAGGCTGCTGATCCACACCGGTAGCAAGGATCTGGGTGGCGGAAACGTGATGACCTAGTCATAGCTTCACAGGTGGTATGAATCAAATCGGGCTTTTCATTGCTATTGGTTTTGGTCTCTATGTCAGGAAGCACATATCTTGGTCAAGTTTGAGTCATATGGTCACCGATAAGCCAAGGAACATTGACCTTTACATCAATGGGAGAAAGTCAGTTCCCTCAAAGCAAAATTAGGCCGCCAGTGCCATGAGGAGGGGCAATGGATGCCCAATGGTCCTGCAGGGACTCAGGTGGTAAAGTGCGCGGCTGGCATAAACAGTCACTAAGTCAGGTCCCTTCCACGGCTGCCTGGTTCCACCACGCCTAGAGTGATGAATCGAAACCAGCACTGTGCAACCAATTCACAGCTCGTTTTCAAACACTTCTGTCTGAATCGAAAGGGTGAAAAGGCACAAACCAAAAGCATCCAGCAATCATTACAACACAATTACTGCGACAGGACCAAAGGTGTCAACACAAGAGAGTCCACTGTTATCACGCTACTCACTGGGTGGCCCTTCAGGCCTGGGTCCCTGTCTGGGAGAAACTGTTTACTGTCCTGAGAGAGCTCTCTTTTATACTCACAAGGCGAAGTCAGCTTTCGTTCCAGTAAAAGGACCTCTTTTTGCCCATTTAGTCCTAAGCTATACCTTCCACCACTTACAACTCTTCATCAAATCCCACGACCCTCTCAGATCAAGGTTCCATCTGGTGAAACTGCTAAAACAACAATAACCACAAGACAATAGCAACATGAAAGCATGACCATTTCATGAATGTGTATTATGTGTCGATGCCGCTCTAAGACTCTCCACGTATTATCTCATTTACAGCACAGTGTGGGGTTTTACACTGCACTTCATTTCCTGGAGTCCCTTACCTGTATAACTGCAGGTGAAGTTTGGCCACAGGAAAGATTTGAGTGAGATTTGGTGAGGTGGAAGCAAAGTGTCCAGCATTATGCTCTGGTTATCATTGCCTAGAGGTGATGAGGGGCAGCTGTGGAGGTGCTGGTGGGTTCTAGTCTATTCCTGAATTGCCCTGCTCTGTGCCCAGCTCTCCCTCTCAACTCCTGCCCCTGGTCACCAAGAGCGACCACAGACTAGGGTTGCCAACACAGGAACACAGTATTGTATGTTCCATGCAATATTTGAGACATATTTGTACCAACAAAAACTTATTTGTTGTTTCTCTAAAGTTTCCATTTAACTTGACAGCCTGCAGTTTATCTGGTAATCTGCCACAGGTCTACCTCGGTGGTTTTTACTGAGAAGTCACAGAGGCTGCAGCCACAAAGAGCCAAAGACCTTCCATAGACTCTGTAGCAGCTAGATGTATCTAGCTTCTGGAAACCTCCTACTCATT
>NW_011888835.1:7711786-7716464 GCF_000151845.1 Pteropus vampyrus
TTCTTCAACACTAGAGCAATGTTCACACACAAACACACACCATATACACATACAGGTTAGCTAGAATAGCATTCATTGGGGAAAAACTATTGGAGATAGAATTAGCAGCAGACATGTAGGTTCCCAGTTGCCCATTCATTGTAGCAGGGCCAGATGTAAAATTCAGATGACCCTAAGCCTTGAGCCATGAACTTTTGGGCTCTATGCTTAAAGTACACTGGATCCATCCTTGTGTAATTCCCTGCTGTGAGGTGTTAGAAACTTGACTTCAGCTTCATCCTGCCAGTTTAGTGGTCATGGATAGTGGGAAACAGTCTCTGCCCTGGACACTTATAGTTTTAGTTCTGTGACACCCCACACTAGCAGTAGGAGTGGCAACATCAGGGTTTATGGCTGCAAAAGCATCAGTCCTTCATCAAGGGTTGGAACCCAAGCCTTGTTCATCCTAAGCATTGGGACATAGCCAGCTACTGCGGAGCTTAGAAGGCCAGCTCCTGTGTTTGCAGGAGGGTCTGCAGAGTATCACTCTCGGTCACATTTATCCTTATATCTCATTGACACATAGCCTGGATCCTCCAAAAGATTCTGGGAATGTAATAGATGAGTTCATTAACATATCGATTAGTCTGTATTAGATGGAAAGTTCAAAGATTTTTTTAAACAGAAAGATCTTCCTACCCCTGTCTTCTAGGATATCTTATCCTACCAGAGCAAGCATTAACAGATTAATACCCCTTTTATGAACACCTAGAATAAGAATAAAAAGTTTCTTTTTTTCCCCACTGATGATAAAAGAAACTTGGATATGTTTATAGAGAGGAAAAGATTGAATGTAAAGTAGAAATTGAAAATTGAAGAGAGAGAAGGGAAAATTAATGGATTAATTTCCTAAAGGAACTACGAAGGGGAAATAATAAAAAGCAGAGATGGGGCTCAACTTTGGATAAGGAAAGAAACACTTCTTATGAAACAGGAAGGAAGAAGGAGAGTAATGGTGATGAAGCAGAGAAATTCAGATGTGGATTTTATTTGGTCAGCTAATATTACTGGAGCTCCTAATTATGCAATGTGAATAAATCTCGGCTACTTCCTGCAATGTGGGAGAGGGGATGGAGGGGGGGGAGAGTGAAGTGTGATTCCCAGCACAGCTCTCCCCCAAATCACCTTCTTTCCAAATGCTCATTCCTGAGCTTTCCATATTCTTGACGGAAGCGAGGTGTTTATAGATTATCTAATGAGTTCTGAATCGGCCCGATTTAAAACCTCTGGTGATCTAATTAACAGCTCACATTGGTATCTGATATCTATGGTATCTGAACTTCTCAATTTAACATCCTGTTGCACAACACTAGCCAAAGGATAGGAGACAAGTGAAAATACAATTTCAGTGGAGTGAAGTGAGTGTTCTGTGTGGAGTAAGCACATCAGGTTATAGAAACACATTGGGTAGGAGGGGAGCCCACATAATCTTCCGTGGCCAGAGAAAAGCTGCCATAAAGAAATGCCCTTATGACCCAAAAGGAATTACCCACACAACATGCGGGGTAGAAGGGTGGCAAGGAAAAATGTTGCATTAGAGAGAGGAGAATGTGTAAAGGTCTGGGGGCAGGAGAGTTAGAATGGTAGGTAGATTAATAGGACCGGGGAGGTCAGAGAGCTCATGGGAAGCTACACCCCAGAAATATCTTGAATGCATTCCGGAGAATTTGGAATTGATCCTGAGAACAGCAGGGAATCTTACAGGAGCTTTAAGTAGAGAAGGGACTGTGATCAATTTTGTGTTTATAAATCATTCTGACGGCAGCGTATAGAAGGGAGGGAAACAAGACTGTTGAAATATTCGTCGTGATGAGGGATAGCATCTTGAAATAGAGTGATCTAATTAACAGCTCACAGGGGGAATGTTCCTTCCAGAGAATGTAACATTTAAGACGTGGCATGGGAGGAGCCACCCAGGGACACACTCGGATGTTCGTCTGGGATAACTGGATTGGTGGTCCTGATTTCAATGAAACAAGTATTCCTGGTTAAACGCTCTAACCTTCTTGTAAAGTAGGAGGAGGTAGGGAAGGTTGGAATCGCTTAGATTTGCTTTCATTCTGTGGGCATATTGTCTACTTGTGCCAGGCATGGAGACAGGGGAAGTGAAAGAAGCCATGGAATAATAGGGGAGAGAAATGGGGGGGGGGGGGGGGAGGAGTGGGGAGAAGTGGAAGAAAATGACAACTGAGAATCCCGCAAGGCCCGGTCAAGGTTCGATAAGATGAATTAGTAATGGAAACAAGAGTCTTGATTACGACATTCTTGGAGCAACCTTGGACAATGTGAGAACAGAATCAAAGAGGCAGATGAAGATGGTGGGTTGAACCCAAGCTGAAGAATATGGGGCGGTGTGAGTAAGATTATAAGAAAGTATAAGATGGGAGTCAATATCTGGACTAATACGTCTCTAAAATTCCTCTCCGTGTGCACAGGATGAATAGGGAAGCCAGAACAGGGCCAATAAAAGAATAAGGAAAGAGTGAAAGCCTGGAGGCCAGTGGACTGAGAACGGAGGAGAGTGAGGCAAACCGGATGTAGTCATCGGAAAGAACTCAGCATTCAGGGGACTGGCAGCAGCTACATTCCAAGTAATAAGGTGGATCCAGATGTTGGAAGGCGAGATGGGTGAAAGTGTCATGAATATGAATGTTGACATTCAGAAAAATGAGGCCCAAAGGAAGGCCGTGAGCAAGAAAGAGTTGTGCTGGAGGTCAGTAAACCAAGGAGACAGGATAAAGAGCAGAGAAGAGAAACCGTTGAGAGCTCGCGGTCAGTCGTGTGGAGGAAGAGGCAGAGTAGGGGGCTGGGTGTGGGAACGAGTGTTTTTTTTCTTTTGATGCCAGAGGTGTTGCCTGCAGAAGGAAACTGGTATTATCAGGAGAAAATAGGTTTGTGTAGTGGTCAGGAGAAGGGAAAACCATTCTAGGAAGGAATTCATTTTCAAGAAAATAATACGTTGCAGTAATAGAAGAGGCCTCAATGACTTTTTTTTTTTTTTTTTATTCCACTGGTCATTGTGGAAGCAGGTAGAAAACGGAAGGCGAGGATGGTCGGAGATGGCCAGGGATACGTGGTAAATAGCAAGGAACATACCAAAAGGGACACAAGGAACAGTTGTCCCTTAGGTGGCAATTTTTTTAAACAAACGCAATTGAGGCTCTTCTGAGTCATTGCACTTCTAGACACACCAAAGTCATTTTAGGTTTATTCTCTAAAATTTGGGATGGGCATCATCGCTACTGAGTATCTCCACAACGAAGTGTCTGAAGAGGTCTTCCCTCTGAACGTTCCTAAGTGCTTACTGAGGAATGTTAGGCAGAAAACAAAATAAAACAGACAGGAAGATCATTCTCTCCCAGTTGGAGTCTGACCACAGAGAGGGTTCATTAATGAAACACATCAGTTCAGAAAACTTTAAATTTCCTGTTAAACAAATATCACACATTAAATATCAGAGGAGTGATGAGTAAGAGGTGAAGATAGATAGGAGGTGTATATTTAAAAGGTTTCACCCACACCCTGTTTTGTGGTTTTTACCCTGGTGCTGCCACCACACCTGAGTTTCGCTTATTAAAATAATAAAGAAGTCGAATGACTAAAATCTGCTGAATAATGCATAGTAAACACAGTTCCTCAAAGGCTAAACCTGACAGACGAGATCAGTATTCAGTTGGGAGAAAGTCTGATGAAGTTAATATTTTTTCCAACCCGGTCTACGTGCGCATGCTGGTGTGCGTAGTTTTGTTTATCTTCAACTGAACTTTGAGAGAGTTAATCTCATGTTTTTTATTTCACTTACACAATGTTGACATTAAAACCAAAGACAAAATGGGAATAAATTGGGGCAGGGAATCTAAAGCATACAAAAAAATTTTAAAAAATCTTTTGTGTTTAAAAGGCAACAGCAGTTCACAAGTTTCAGGCAGTGAAATCATGATTAAAGTTTTAATGTGGTAAATATAACGTATGCAACACTGTGTATACACAAGAACGTGATATGTGCATGTATAAAAATTCAAAAAATAGCCGTCAGCAGATTAGCTACCATTTAAGGAGCACTTACTATGCACTAAACTCTTTTCATGTTACGTCATGTAATTTGGGCATCCATACCCGGTGGACACCCTCATCCCCAGTTCACATCGCACTACTGGCGCGCAAAGCAGCAGGTTACCTGCGCGGCATCCTCTGCCAGTAGGTGCTGGAGCTGAGCCATCTGCTGCCAACGCGACATTGTCCTAGTGACGTTTTAAATATCCAACTAGAGTCCCATTTAAAGCAGATCCACTCCAATTTTTAAGTGTGACTGATGGCCTTGATTTTGCTTTCTGAGTCACAGCTCCAAGACCAGTTTTCAGTTAAATTGAGGAGTGAGGTAGGGGAAGTGTGAGAGTTGGGGACAAGACAGGTGGAAGAGAACAGGCGGAAACTAAGAAGAGGGGTAGAAGGGACAGATTCAGAGCAGGGCGGTGGGGCCGCGCGTTGAGAGGCTCCAGGAGCTCAGCGCGCTGGCGGGCGGAGCGGACCAGGACAGCAGAGCAGGCACGACCGCGCCAGGTGGGGCCGCACCTTTGCACGTGACCCGCGCAGGCGCCAGGGCGGTGGCGCGCTCACCTGCACCCACGTGACGAGGAGG
>NW_011888835.1:7717035-7728302 GCF_000151845.1 Pteropus vampyrus
CCCCCCGTCGGGTCGGCCAGGGCCCGCGCTTAGCTGGCGCCGGGGCAGGCGCTCTCGGCCTTGCCTGTTGCTAGCCTGCCATTTTGTTAGGTAGTGCTAAGGGACGGCCGTGGAGTGGTAGCGCGGAGGCTGTCACCATGTGGAAAACGGGAGCGGGAGGTACCAGGAAGAAGAGAAGGGCTGAAGACCTGGGCACTTTCCCTCTTTGCCATGATGAGTGCTCTTTGGATTGGGGAGAGGAGCAGGGCTCGGGAGACAGGACCCGAAAAGGTGAAGGATGTACCTTGCCCCTGGCAGCTTCTAATCAAGTGGCAGTGAGAACGGTGAGCAAAAGGTACAAATGTGGCTGTCAAGTTCATCGCTGCCTGCCTTCGCGCCTTCTTTCTTCCTGCTCTACCTAGACCAATCCGAACTTTCTCAGCACACTTTCTTGGGCCTAAGGGAAGGTGAGGGCACCTGGCCTGTAGTGCAGACTTCTTGGATTGGAGACTGGAACTTTTTTAAAAGGAATTTTATGGAGTTGGAAGATTTTGAAGCTCGCTGTGAACCAGGGAGAATTTTGCAAACATGAATTGGGCAACCCGAGGTTGCATCATGCCCTGAGAACGACAAATAGAGTGAAATGTCAGTGTCTTTCCTGCAGGCTGGTTTTGTTTGCTCGGTTTGGGCTTTTCGTAGCTCTCCCCTCACCCCGCCTTTTGAGTTTGCATAACCTGGATTTGGGTCGCCTTCCTTTCTGTTTTGTGCTTGTGGGGTGGAACACCTTGTGAGCATTGGTTTTCTGCCCCATTATGCTAAGGTGTCCAGGGCACTCTAAGTTAAGTTTAGCTTAGATTTGAATCTGAAAAAGGAGACAAGTGAGTTACAGGTTACAACATCAGTAATCAGATCGTGACTGCGAGCTAGGCGAGGCTGGTTTGGGTCTGAGCCCACTTCGGAAGCACCTGAGTGCCTCGGATGCGGCGCAGGAATCCATGGGAGATGCGTGGGGAGTGGGTGGCACTGGGCTGGCTGCCCTGCTTTGCAGACACGTTGAGAACAGTTAAGACCCGGGCAGAAAGATTGTATAGGTTCTGGGCTACTTTAGTTTCATGTTCCCCAAACACCCGTTTTCTGCATACCTCTTTTAGAAGTTTTTGCCTCTCCACATTCCACTTGTTCTAGAATTTACAGAATGTTCTCTGAAATATATTCACTTTCAAAAGTTCCATACCTACCTTAGCCTCACCCTAAGTAATAATATCTGTGAATTCTCAAATATGATATGCTGATTATGTTTTTCTAATATTTATTCAAATGTATACTTATCTTTTTACATATATATGTGTATACGTAAAGATATATGAAGATACATATAGGCATATATGGAACTATATGTATATATATGCAAAGAAGGCTAATCCATCAAATCAAATGCCATCTCAAGAATCACTGGTGGTCATGTGACGGTTTCAGAAACACTGCCTAATTCTAAGGGAAGAGAGCGGAAAGTGAGTTATTTTATTCCTCTCCCCCATCCTCAAATCTATTTATTTAGCCCAGTGGTTAGTGCTCAGCTCTTGCTATACTTAATTACTGGGGCAGCTTTTTAAAATACTGTTGCCAGCCCAGACTAATTAAAGCAGAGTCCCTGGAGGGAAGCACCCAGAGTCGGCTAGGTGTTTGCAAAGCCTCCCAGAGGTTCTGATGTACAGTCATGGCCGGGAACCACTGAGGGAAGCCTTCACTGGGGCTCTGTGCCCAAGACAGCTCCTCTCTCGCAGATGGGAATTCTCTCTCTTTCGCTCTGCCAGAATTTCTGCCACTCCCATCCTAGGAGGGACCCCAGACTCACAGAAGTATCCAGTTGGTTCCTCCTATTTCTTCATTTCCTCTAGCTGCTTGTCCCGAAGCACGTCTAGGACCCTCATCTAGATAGAACAGCATTCCTTCCAAAAGCCATTTTAGTTTACTTTCCACTATGGCCAGACATCCCGATAGGTTTAAATCTTAGGCTTCCATTACCTCTTTCATTTGAATATCAGCCTTTCTCCTCCCCACCCTACCCCCTAAAAAACTAAAAGGAACATAATATTCCAATGAGACTAGTCACCTTAGCGAAACAAGAGACCACACTGGAGCCAAACTGTGGCTCCTTCTTGGCGCTCATCCTTCTGCACCACTTGGAGATACTGGGTCGTGTGCTTTCAGAGAGCAGAGATGGAGGCCGCCTTGGCACTTGTCTGTCTAGAATGCCCACACTGAGCAGATGCACAGCTATGAGCTAAATAAACACTTCGAAGCACCTTTGGTTCCTGCTGTCTTCATTTCCCTCTAGTTTTCTGATTCCAAAGTGTTCAATCTGCCACAGCCCCGCTTCAGAAGCTCTGCACCCTGCAAATTAAACGTGAGAATTCGCCAGGAGAGATCGAAACTCTAGGTGGTCTCCTTTATGTGGAACAATTATTTTAGTGTCTTCCAATGTTTCTGGATATCCCCAGATATCTTAATTTTAACCTTTTTTTTTTTTTTCAAAATCATTTGTCTTTGTAATTTCTCTGTTTATGTCCCATTGCTGTGTGAAAACCTAATAGGTGAAAATGGCATCTGACAAAGATGGACCGGGCTATCAATCAATAGTTGACTAAGTTAATGAAACCATGATCTTCAAGTTCAGTTTTCACATTAACAGTAACTTTGCTCAAAGAAGTCAATTCCAAACCCCTTACTGTACCCCAGTCTCTCAGGTGTGAGACGTTTGTTGGGGAGATAATACAATTAGCACTCACCTAACAGCACCAGGTAAAGCAGTTTATAGTACTGGCCTCATAAGTGGAGGATATGGCAGCCTCACATGCATGGGGTGTCTTTCTGAAATAGGTGTGTTCCACTCCTAGATACCCAAGTTGTCAGCCCCTCATTTTTGCACTCAGCAATATTTACCAGCGCATACTTTCCATGCTAAGTTAGTTTTGCAAAGCGAAGCCTTTTAGTTTAGGATGGAAATCATCACCTTCTAAAATTATCATTTTTAAAATCGCTCAGTATTTCCTGAATTAATGTTTTCTAAGTCATTCATCAGAAACGTATTGTCTACCTACTGTGTAAGATGTTCTCCTGCAAACAAAGATGTTTAGATCCCTCCTCACCTCAAAGATCTTAGAACCTGGTTAAAAGGATATGCCCCCAAATAACTACAAACTGAGAGAAGAAAGATGTACGTATGGAAAGTGAAACAGAGCTAAAGCATTTTCCAGGTAGCTCTGGATAAGAAAATGACATCGGAGCATCTGTAATCGGGCTCAAAGAGATATTTTAGGTCCCTGTCCTCAATGAGCTTATCTTGTATAATACACAAGAAAGAGTGACATAACGGTATTAAACATGAACGAGAATAAAAGGTCATTGAATTCCGTGTGTTTCACAGTTTCAGTGTTTAGGAAATTGTCTGTGTTTCCCGAGATATTCATTAACATTTTATGGGACACACTCTAGGATTCTTATTCACATGCTTCTAACTGTAGTGTTTTGGATGCCACAGTAATTTTCATTTATTCAACAAATAATGAAGAACCTGATATATATCTGGCCTTATTTTATACACTGAGATATAAGATAACATAGCTCCTGCGCTTAATAGAAATCCTTATACAGTGAAATACAAAGTAAAGAAAGAATTACATGCTGGGTTTGAAGTGATAAAATTGGTTTATGAAAATTACTGTTGAAAACAGTGTAGAGTACATCTGGCCAACACAGGCAGCTTTAATGGGATGGTAACATTTGAGTTTAGCCTTCAATGATGTGTAGACAGTCAATAGACAGAAAAAGTGGGACAGAGAATTCCAAGTAGAAACAAGGGCATGTGTAAACCCCAGGGACAGGAAAGACATGGCATGAAGGTCCTGGGGATGGTTAGTTTTTATTGTTGTTGTTTTACATGACTCAAGAGAAGATGGGAGAAAAAGAAGGAAAACTCACATGTAAGGTTCAAGGTTTCATTTGCTGAGAAATGATAGGCCAAGGTGTAGAATTTATTCTGTCTGTGATAGGGAACTGCTGAAGGACAGAAATAAACTTGATCAGACTGTGATTTAGAAATCTTTGAGTAGTGAAGTTTGGTTATAAAACAGATTGAAGGCAACGAGGTCGGTTAAGGGGCTTACTGCCGTGGTTTCGATGAGAGATGATGAGAACCTGAAGTAGGACAAAGGAAAAAGGCAGAGAAAGAGAGAGAGAGATTTGAGGCTTAGGGAGTCAAGCAAAGATAGGATGTTTGACATGTCCTGAAACGATACTAGGCCAAACTTAAATATAAGCTGTAACTCAGAGGAATTACTCCAGAAAAGCAAATGTTAATGAAAAGATGATGGACGGGCTATGGAGCAAGCATGTGCAGGCATGCAGATGCATCTGTGGACAGGATTTCAGGTTATTTTCAACTCAAAGCACTGACTTTAATTGGAATAGCAGATAAATAAATTTTCAGATGCATAGAGTTTTCTTTTCTTGCCCAGAAAATAAATGTTGGTTGCGAAGGGAAATTGTGTGTTTGCAGTGGTCAAAAGGGAAACATATCCATGTTTCTCTCTCTCAAAGGGTTTTAATTCTCTAAGACTTTTCCTTTTGCCTCTGGGTTAAATAGCTCCATCTCTGTGAAAAGGGTCTTTAAAACTTTGCCAGTGATTATTTTCAGCAGTCGTTAGCCCTGACTGGCAGCCCGGTAAGAAATATGAAGAACTGAAATATGGAAAACTTTTCACCAAGTTGCTGAAAACCTTGACCTTGAGCTCCAAAAGAAAAGGTCAAGGAGAGGAGGTTGGTTCTGCGGAGCTCAATAGAAATGTTGCACCAGGTAGCAGAAGTCATGGATGTGGCATATCTGCTTTGATAGGGATGAAGAAAAAAGACTAATGACAAAGGACAGGGACCAGGCTGGTGTACCCGGTATCATGCACATGCAGTACTTAGCAGAGCTATTTAATTGTTCTATAGGATAAACTGTGGAAATATTCTAGAGAAACTGGCTGGCGTGGAGCAGGGTAGCCCTCTCAAGTCTTGCCCAACCCTGAAAATGTCATGATTCTTCTCTAGGAATTTGTAGTTTGGCCTGAATTTCCTGTGTCCTATTTTATATGAAAGGGGCCACGTCCTTTCATAGCCACTGTCTATGACATTCTTAACTTTTCCATAATAGCTTTCAGAAAGGAGGAAGATGAAAAGGAAGAAAAGAGACAGTGATTTGTACCGTTCTTGCTCATGTCAAGGCATCGGCATGCATGAACATTTCTAACCAAGTTACCTACACACAAGAAAAGAGGATTTTCAGAATCAAGGGAAATTATAAGTAAGAATAAAAAGGAGCCAGAACGTATTTCTCCCCTGTAATATGTGCTTCCCATTTTAGGGTGAGCATCAGCTACTTAAGAAACTGGAATGGAAGTTTCAGTCGTATGGGGAGGAAGAAAGTATAATTCTTTATACTCGCAAGGAAAGAAAAACAATACAAGTTCTGGGAAGCAAAGAGAAATGATATATACAGAAGAGGCCTGTAGGATATTTTGTACAGAGGCCTCTTCTATAGATGTCATTTCTCGTTGCTTTCCAGAACTTATATTGTTTTTCTTTCCCTGATTTAAAAAAAAAAAGAAAAGAAAAGAAAAAACCTTGCCAACCTGCACCTCTAATTCAGAACTGTACCAGGACTAGTCCAAGACCAGTAGGGATAAAAGTCAGCACGGCGAGAGGACAGATGGGGATCGATGGAGGGAAGCAGGAGGGGGTGGGGTGAGGCTCAAGGTAAGCACTACCTTGGTCAAAAGTTCCAGTGGCTATTACAGTAGCATAGGCAAACCGACCAAAAATGAGGTGTCATGAGCGAGACTAACAAAAGGTGCCAACTTTCCCATAACTTTCCGCCCTCGTCTTCTGAGATCTTGTACTCAGTGGCGGGTGTTGCCAATAATAACTTGAGCGTTGAGAAGTACATGTTCTTGCTTCACTAGATTCACGCCTATTTTTGAACACCCACCGTGTTCCAGGGGATGAGCTCGGCTTCAGGCAGCAGTGTTCTCCTGGCATTTCAAGCTGCACGCTGGCGCGTTTTCTCCCAGAATCATTCATTACGTAACACTGGTTGGTTTCCGTTCACTGCAAAGAGAATGCAATGGAGCATCTTTTGCAGAAAGCACTGTCCTGGCTTCTGAACATTCAGAGATGTTGAAGGCAGTGTCGCCCACTCCGATTTCACAATCCAGTGGATGACACCTGCGTGTGAACTCACGATTTTAAACCGCTTTTTGGCAGCGGCTATGAACCAGTAGCCATGGCAGCACCAAGGGATGGCATCTAGCCAAGGAAATCTTTCTGGTGGACTTAATATCTTTCTGGAAGACATGGAGTTTAGTTGGCCAGCAAAATTTTGATGGCATCGCGACCAGCAGAATGGACTCTGTGTTCAGGGGATAAGGAACAGAGGCCGGAGCACAAGAAAACAGTGGTAGAGAAGGGAGCGTGGCAGGGGCCAAGGCGAGCCTGGAGAGGCAGCCAGCAGTATTCTCTAGTACTGTTACCACTTGACTGTAGTCTCATTGCGAATGAATTTACTCTTATAGGCTGCCTCGTAAACACATCTGTCAGTTACTGTGTGCGTTGAATGAAGTATGTTCCCAGTTTAAAAAGTAAATCTTTTGGAATACAAGTTGTATATTAAATGGAGTTAATTGTAGGTAATCTCTTTACTAGGGGATCAATTGTCAAACATACTAAACAGTTCCTTAACCGTGTTGTTTCATTTACAGGCACCCAATAAATCAGCATCTGTTAAAATAGGAGAGGTTATCAAGTCGACAAGGTGTTCTGAACTTTTGAAGGGTCACAAACCCCTTCGTGATTCCGATGCAAATTGTGGACTGTGTCCCGAGGAAAATGCATATGCTCTTATCTGTCCAATTTGATGTCATTGCAGAAAATCACCTTTCTTCCCATTCCCACAAAGCCAATCTATGGCAAAAAAAGATAGAAACCCTGCTCTAGAATGAACACTAAACTCTGAGGCGGGTAGAATATCATAATATTAAGAGCGTAAGCTCTGGAAGACAATTGTTGGGTTCAAATCTCAGATCTAACTTTCATTAACTATGTAATTTAGGGCAAGTTATTAATAGCTGTCTACCCCCAATTAACTTATCTGTAAAATGGGAATAATAATAGTAATTATCTCTCTGTGTTTGTGAGGATTAGATTGGTACAAATAAAGAACAGAGCTTGAAACATAAGAGCTTGATAAATGCTAACCAATATTTTTATTATCCTCATTAGCTTCACCCTCTTAATCAAACTTAACTCTATAAGCCAGACTGGGAGAATTTTTTTTTTTCCCTCTAAGCTTGCTGGTTTGTTGATTATCACCATTATAAAGCGATGAAATACCCAATACATAAATAATAGGAGAATTGGAAAGAGAGGGCTATATATTAAACACAGAAAGTTCTCAGTAACGAAGTATTTTCCCTCAGGGGCAGTCGAACCTGTCCTTTACACCATCCCATTCACGTAACTTCCCCTCTTCTCATTCTAAACACTGAAAAATTGGTCAGAGTCAGAATCGGCCTGTTTACCTAGTGAATAACAAGAGTATATAAGATGAAGGTGTCAACTTGATTTGAAAATTTTTAGCTAACATGTTGGAGGGCATATTTAGAAGCAGGTTATTAGGAAATGAGTGACATTTGAAAAAGAAAAAGGGTATTTGCAAAGGGAATCCTTTGGGGACATAAGAAAGCATCCAAATAGGGAACGAGTTGAGAAGTCTTTAATCCTTGTAGCCAGGACTGCAAGAGTTGCTGTTTGCTCAATGCCGTGTTTTCCCATGGGATCACCTATTTTTACCGGTCCCCAGTTTCTAGTGAAAACATCTTTTAACTCCAACTCTGAGGGTTCGGTTCAGCGCGATGTGTGCATGAGTACGGTTCTCTTGTGGGAAGGCTTCAGCCAAGTCCCACCCTTCTGGCCTGCGGAAGCCAAACTAGAGTGAGAAGTATACGGTAAACCACAAAAGAGATAGTTATTTTGGGGATGTATAGCCAGCTTAATAGCTGGAACTTAGAAGTATTTGAGCACTTCAGGTGTGTGCCAGGTACACCTTAAGTTGAGCTCAGAAGGGACAGGATAACTGTAGAGAAGGCCGACAGCTTCTTCTAGAAATGCTTGAATCACCTGGAAGTCAGGTTGTCTTTTTGTTAGAGCTTGAGGTTCAGAGTCATGAGCCCTGACTTAGCTCCTCAGAGAAATTTCAAAATATGATGCATTTGGTATGAGATGATGACTTTAAACTTACTGCGATGGTTATTTCACGATGTGTGTAAGTCAAGTCATGTGCTAAACACCTTAAACTTATACTGTTGTATTTTGATTATATCTCCATCACACTGGGGAAAATTTTTTTAATGTGATACATTTGGGAGTTTTATACATAATCAGATTTTTTTGGACATGAAGAGTGATGGAAGGCAGTTTAGACAAGGAGTCAGAATGTGGATTCAGATCCAAGATGAGAACAACGTGGGCGAGCATGGCGTTCCGCCCTTCACAGTGTGTATACCCGGCGGTTGCTGCGACACTTTATCTGTGTTCTCCCTCAGATGTTAGCCATTTTTGTTCTCTGCTGTTCACCGCCGAAAACAAGACTCCCTCCAGAGTCCCGTCTACTGAACAGGATGCTGATAATGACGATGTACTTGGTAAACACTCTGAGCTTAATAACGCCCAGAATTAGATGAAGTGAATATACCGAGCACTGATAACAATATTAAAAGCTCAATTTGGGGGGCTGGAGTGAGGTTGGGGAGCTCGGGAGAATAGGCAGCTTTTGGAAAAAGGAAATCGTGAAGTAGGGAAGAAATAACCGCGTCAAGGCCCTAGTGGCACGCGCGTGACAGTCTTCCAAAGCTGCTGTGCTGAGCGGGACTGACATCTGGATTTCCCAGAATCCGTGATCTAGGGATGCACTGTGCATGTTTATTCATACGCCTTCCTCCCTGCACCAGCCCCCTCCACGCAGCGCACACACCACAGATGAGGAAGAAAATCTGTTCTCTTTTCACATAAGCACCAAGTTTTCTTTCCAAGCCCATGAGGTGTTGAGAGGGCCGTAATTTTGAGTATGACAAGAAAGATCGGTCTGCACCGTTTCACATTAGCATCCCCTGTCGAAGCCCTGGCCGCTGGAAAGCCTGCGCCGAGCCCACTTCCCTGGCCCCTCCTTGACCCCTTCCTGGCCCCTTCCAATCCTTGGCCCCTCCCTCTCCTGCTCCCCGACTCTCAGAGCACACTGCATTGAGCTCTTTTTATAGCAGTATCCCCAGTCTGCTCCTGAATCAGATTTAATGGTGTCTCTTTCTCCCTTACTGAGAGCCCTTGCACACAGAGCCTGGCGTTTTTGTCTTTTTTCTCGAGTGTCCTGTCGTAGCTGGCAGTAGATTTGAGGCTGGCCCATTCGAGGTCCAGTCTGGGTTTATTAAATGTTATGTTTCGTTCCAAGGGATCATATAGCCTCTTCTTCAGAGGTGTCAGGATATCGTAATCCCTATATCTCATAATTATGCTTATCTTTTTGAGTCAGCCGCCCCTCATAAACAGTAGCCTGTTGTTCTTTATTACCCTTCATACTTGCACTTTCTCAGTAAATGACTCTTGAATTAATGGTTAATAGTGATGTGTATTTCTTAAATGGTATTTAAAGTAGCATAGGTTATTTGTAGTGGGAGAATAAGAAAAGGCTACCAGGAAGAAGAGGCTGAGAAAAAAGGAAAGATTTGAAGATCTTTTCACCTTCAAATATTTATTAAACAGTATGAAAGAGTAGGGAATTTATTTTTTATCAGGAACACTGTTTCCTTCATGGCTACTAATGAGATTATGGTTAAATTTTTTAATATGCATTCATTTTTATGATTTAGATTTATTTCACATAACTTTCTGGGTTGATTGTTAATTTTTGATTTGAAATTAGGACTTGAGATATACAACCACAATTATACATTTATTAGATTGGTGCTTTAGTTTTCATTGCTCAAGTGATAATTTATTATGCTTTCAAAAATGTTTTTCAAAGTAATAATGAATTGTATGACTGGCGTTCTTTTTAGAAACTTGAATTAAAACTTGTATTTTTAACTTTCAGTGGCTTGTGCAATTGGGATGTTATTTAGATACTTATGATGCAAGATGCAGATGGTTATTGGTTTTTAATATTTGGAACTCTAGCTGTTCTCACATGGGCACTAGGAGTTTATTTGTTCACTAAGAAAATATGCGAGAACCTTCTTCATGCCAGATATACATGCCTCTGTGATATAACCTTTGTGTGTGGGAGGGGACAAGTAAGGGGGGAGGGGTCGATTCCCACTGGCCTGTAGGTATCTTCAAGACAGGTGTATAGCTTAGGTTTTTGTGTTTCCAAATCTAGCATAGTACCTCGCTGATAGTTAAGAAAGTGTTATCATGCAAATTAATAAATGGCTTCGGATGCTGAGACATACAAGGCAGCATGCTGCCAAGAAAGTCTAATGATGCATTTGGACTGAAAGCCAGGGGCATTCAATTACAATGTTTCTCATCAGCGTAACATATCCAAAATAAGGAGCTTGCCCAAATGACTAGGGGTTCCTGAGCCTAGAGTGGAACTAGGAAAAGACTTTGTAGAGCATATGCTCGCCAAGACGAGCTGTATAAGTGGGAGTTTCTCAAATACACATGGGGAGGGAGTGACATTCTTGGCTCAGATGTGAAAGAGCTTTGTATTTGGACTGTGGATTCTTTTTAAATCCACAGTGTAAAATGTGGGGAGCTTAGTGGCAAGAGGCAAAGATGAAAAAGACAGGTTAGATCACAAAGGGCCTGGCATGCCAGGTGAAGGATATGTCCCCTGTGTCACTTTAGGGGTAGAATGGAAGAGACTGATGCTAAGTTTATAAAACTTACCGTCTTCAGCCCTTAACACTTTCTCCTCCTGTGAGCTCTCACTCCTAGTTGCCCGAGCCAGAGATCTGGGTATTTCCCTTCTCCGGTTTTCTGCTGTCACGTCCCACATCTGAGAAGTCCCCAGCTACCATCCTATATATTTTTTAAATTTCCATCTCATCTTGTCATGTCTCTTTGTACCCGGTGTCCTGAGTCTAGCTTACACTCTGTTGTTGCAGCAGTCTCCTATGTGGTCCTCCATGCTTTCCTCACCAGTCCACCATCACACTCTAGTCAGAGAAAATTCTCAATACAAATCCGATCAT